>NC_063204.1:17493119-17630619 GCF_017589495.1 Alosa alosa
TAACAGCAGCAGGCTGTGTGCCTTTGCCACGGAAAGGCTAATCAGGCTGCATCTGTTTCCTGTTTGCCATGTTCCTCTGTGCGTGGGGAAGGGGACTGAAGACCAGGGCGGGGCTACAGAGGAATGGGCACTACCAGAGCCATATAAAGGTAGAGTTGCGACAATGGGTGTTTAAAATTCCCATTCCCAAAAAAACACGTGGTGTTTGTAAATGTAAACTTCAAAAAGTTCCCGGAAGTGATTGACAATGGATTAGAATGCATTAAAATAAGTTACTGTTCAATGAGAGACAGAGGCACAATTTTGGGTAATTGACAGACAATAAATGCATTGATATACAATATTTATAACACAGTGTAATTATTGTGTAAACTGTGTAGTTATCCTACCATTACAACAATATTAAATTAAATTCCAGACCGTAGCCAGGGGCGCCTTAATACCACCCGAGGCCCCTGGGCTATATGTTTTAAGCCCCCAACCGCAAATTATTAATTATGATTAAATGATAGCCTACCTGGCCCGCGTTCTGACCCGACACATAGCGTGCGCTTTTGGTTAATATCATGCAGTGTAGCCTATCATTATTCAGCCTATGTAAAACCTTTACATAAACAGGAACAGAAAGCTCTCGAATTACGTCAGCCTACCCATGGCATCGCTTATCAAAAAGGCATGAAAACAAGCGTTGAACTTTTACAGCACTGGCTGTAGGCTAAGTTAAAAGATGGGTACACATATGGACGTTTAAAAGCTTTTCAAAAGTGCATGTGTTTGTCGTGTCGTGTACTTTTAGCCTACAGAACAAGCTGGCTCATGTGACGTGAACATGGCTACCTTATGCATTATCACTACACTACATGGAGACATATCTCACGTTAACAATGGAGAAAACATAACATAGACTATTATATGTGCGAATGGGTTAGCACAAACTTAGCTGTTGGTGAATGGAGATGCAGATCACTAATTCATTTCTTTGCGCCACAGCCCATGTTCTACGTTCACTCCAATGAGACAAATGAAATACATGTTTTTAAAGCCGTTTTATTTCCAGGTTATTTGCTACTATATTTACCTGCTATGCCTTCTGTTTTCATGGACAGTTACAGGAATCCACGCCATTCGCTTATCGTTGTTTCAATCCTACCCACGCATTCCAGAGTTTGTATGATAAGTTTGTCAGTCAGTTTCAGCCTCTCCTCTAGCTCCTCTACACCCGTTGGGATTTATTACATTTTGTTACACTTTAGAATTGGAGAAGACAAAGGGGGCCTCTAGGCTAGCTTTTGCCAATGAAAATTAATGCAACATAAAAAAACAGTAGGCTACTGCTCCTAACTGAAGAAACGTTTACATTACTGTAAGGAAATTATTATTATCATTGTATAACCATTCGTGTAAGCAGAAATATTGTTGTGCTGAGTTCTAAGAACAGAGTTCAAGTTAAATCTTGTTGTGCTGAGTTCTAAGAAGTGTGCACCCAGACAGACAGGAACTGCACCCTGTCTGTGTGTGTGTGTGTGGGTGAGATAAGAGTATGTCACAATGAAGTCGCTATGTCTAGCTTCCTATTTTCTTTGTGCATCTGTACAATAAAAAACACAGCTTTTGGGCTGCAGAGTCAGAGACTGATGGTGTGAGGAATTCTTCCTTACATTAGCAGGCTCTCCTCTTGGTACCAGAGTTTGTGGGCAAAGCCATACTACGTGTCGTGGTTCTTGTATCTATATGTTGGGGTTAAATTCCCTGACAGTTACCAACAATGTTAACAACAAACTCAGCCATATAACGAACCAGCTAGCCTTGTGATAACAAAATCTTTACCTTTTGTTTAGTCCACTGAAAGTTATCCACATATCAAACGATTAAATACACAGTTATGGAGGAATTGTTTTGGGGAAGCAGTTGCACTATATCCCACTTTTGCTGCCTTTAAGCCACTTAAATCCATAGCCTAGATGAGCATTGCGCATATGTTACAACTTGACGTGATGGTGAAGCTACATGCCCAACGTCACGTCATAAAAGTTGTAGGCCTACTAAAGGCAAAAACTTAATGACAGCTTTTTCATGGTGGTGTAGTGCTGCCTAATTGAAATGGGATAGGCAAGGGTTATCTTATATTCGACTATTAGTGTGGCACATTTATTGGGCTTTTAGCCTCTTTTAATTTATTTGATGAGGAACTGATAAAGACTAAGCGGCAGAAAAGTCATAGTCGATACATCAATCATTTATTATTATAATTAGGCTATTGATAGCCTACTCTACTATTACTGTTATTATTATTATTCGGATGAGGCAAAGGAATGCACATCTGAGTCTGAAATGTTGGCTACAAACAGTCTATACTGCTGTAACTGCACTGCTGTTATTATTAATTGTTAACTTCCGGGAACTATTTGAGGCTTCCATTAGCTGCCATTGTTGGAAAAAAATGGAACATTAGAGTCAATGGAGTTGTCGCAACTCTACCTTTATATGGCTCTGGGAACTACCAGTCAGACCAAATCCAGATGGCATCACTTCAAAGGGAGCGTACCTATGTTCCCTGGGTCCTATGTTCCCCGGGTCCTATGTTCCCCGCCTTGTATCTGACCACGGAAATTGCATGGGATATACTTGCGAGTGCACATTTCGTGCACAAACGGTAGCAAAGTGTATTTTTCTGTCAATGTTGCTTGCCGTGGCACACCAGGTAGACCTACACATACGCGCACAGTGCAATATTGACACAAGCCAGAAGGGCGATTTTCCTAACTTCCACGTTAAGTATAGCGGAGTAAAAGAATAGATGAAGAACATTTTTTATAACAGGCCTACAATGGTTTTACTTGTGTAGTGCTTCTTTATTGAATATAACAAGTTCAAAGTTAACATTCTAGGTAACTTCGCATTGTCCGCTTCAGCACTAAATTGAGGACAGCAACACACACGAGCTGCACCTCTCACAGAAGAAACGCGCTACAACTACAACTACTTTTTAAATTGATATTTAATTGGTTTGTTTTGTTCATTTTTCCGCTGCAGGGGGGACTGCGCGTTGCTCCGAAGCCCCTTTGGTCTGACTCGTCAATAATCCAAAAATGTCCCTTTGGGTCTACAGCCCAGTATAGTTTGATATCTCTTTGTTCCATTAAAATTTATCCCATTCTTCCGACAGTTCAACCAAAGGCTTTTTTTAGATCACCTCCTTCACCTCTTGTACAGTAAGAATCAACAATGACAAGTTCGCGGCACCCCCTCTCCTTCCCTCATCACAAACAAAGTGTGGGCACGGAGCAACAACAACCCGCGCCTTGCCGTGCGGCTGCAGTCTACTTGGAAGCAGCGGGGAACATAGGACCCTTTTTTCAAACACACACACACACACACACACTGTTTGGCTTACTTAAACTAGCAGCACACATACACACAAAAATGCACACTATAAAATACACTAAAAAATAACACTCACCAACACCACCCAAACAGTGCCATGTTTGCCTGGCTCTACATAACCTCAAGGTTGTGGAGTGAGTGAGTGCAACAGAAATGAACATTGACGAATAAACACACACACAACACACACACACACACACACACACACATGTCCCAACATTTGTGTTGTTGTTTGGATAGGCAGGGCAAGGCGGGCAGTGACACAGAGAGGAAATGTGTGATTCTGAGAGCGGAGTGAGAGTGATGTCACACAGAGTGGCTTGCAGAGCCGGCTTGGAGGTAATGAAAAATAAATGGCTGCCATCGTGAGAACACCAAGTTCCTGCCAACACACACACACACACACACACACACACACACACGCACACACACACACACACACACATACACATACACACACAACCACACACACACACACACACACACACATAAATATACACACAAGTACAAGACACACATATTTTAACAGGCACAGCTGGAAATAGAAAGGTTCATAAACACTAAATACAATAAACATAGTAGTGATCAGTGTTAAAAAATAATATATGAATATACTCAGGGCCAGATGTACATTATAAAGGTACTGTGCTATTGGATTAGTGCGAAGTGTTAGGCTACACTTTTTGCCTGGCTAATCGAGTCTATACCTCCCTAAACCTCCTCCAAAAACAGTTTCAACTAGGCCTACGTTGTTTTCATCTCTTCCTTGCTGCTCTCCTCCCGGGACACACACGCTCATATAGGCTACACACAGGAACACTTGCTGCCAGCCCCTCCTAGGCCGCTCGTTTTCATTTGTTTGTTTTTTGGTTCTTGTTTTGTTTGTGTGCGTCGCCATAGACGTAGCGTTTTGTTGGATCTAATGAACTGTTGTCGACGTCGCCGACGTCCTGAACTGCATGACATTTTGTTTAATACACTGCATCACCTACTTGAAAACCATATACTGTGTTGTGTTTCTTTTCTTGTCAACTTTAAAACGGGAAGGGTGACGGGGTCTTAATACTGGCACGGCAGTTTTAATGCTGCCTGGCGCCCAACATAATCATTTTCTTTTCTTGTGTCAGAGGCCACCGTTACAACGTACATTAGTGGACGTAGCGTTATCAGCGTCATGGACAAACCGCACATTGCGAACGCTGTCAGACCCAAGTTTCCATCGTATTTATCAATCGTTCAATCCTTAGGCTTTTCTCTGCCTTTCTCCACCCATAAACGCAATTTACGAGCGTCCACAACTGAATGGCAGTGCCTACATACAAGCGCAGCTGAATAAAGTTAACTGATGACAACATTAAAAAGAATCAAACAACGCTTAGCGATCATGAAATAATACCATACATGATAAGATGTCAACAAGCAAGGAGATAATGAAGATCAGTAGTTCTACTCAAACTACTTGTGCACGTAGGCTATGGAAGATTGGTTAAATCTAGCAAGTAGGAAAGTTTAAAGGAAAATTCTGTTTTTTAGCACTTTAAGGCCCTTTTCTGATTAGTTTTGGATGAACTAGAGTGGTGGACATCGAAATTTTGACGATTGGTCCTGTCTCGACTTTTCTGACTCGTTTTGAATCGCCTTTGACTTCTCAGGGTGGCTGGCAATGGGCATATTGTAGTAGGCTACTAACGTTCTAAATGTCCTAAAACAACCCTTAACGTTCGTTTTCAAAACTGTGCAACTCACCGAGTGGTTAGTGGTGTTCGTTGATGTTCCAAAACAAGTAGCGTAGCGAAATACAGTTTCTGTCGTGTTTTATTTGGCATTTTGTAAAATCCCATTGATTTCTGTTGGAAGACTCATTGCACATTGATATTACTGCGCCACCGTCTATGCTTCAGGTTCAAATATTGAGCAGAAGTTTATACACGGTTGTGAGGTGTCTGAATAAATAGTTCCACAATAGGCCTAGCAAATAAGACGGCTGGAAATCATACATTGCACCGATATATTTGCTTTTAATAGTCAACAAACTCCACTAACCACTCGGTGAGTCGCACAGTTTTGAAAACAAACGTTAAGGGTTGTTTTAGGACATGTTTGAGTAGCCTACTACAGTATGCCCATTGCCAGCCACCCTGAGAAGTCAAAGGCGATTCAAAACGAGCCAGAAAAGTCGAGACAGGACCAATCGTCAAAATTTCGGTGTCCACCACTCTAGTTCATCCAAAACAAACCAGAAAAGGGCCTTAAAGTGCTAAAAACCAGAAGTGAATGACGTTAAAGTGAAAGTAAGACATTTGAATAGCCGAAAATGAAACAAAACGAAAATGAATGTTGCTTTTGATAGTACAAAGACTTACAAAACTGGTGCTCTAAATAGCGATTCTGTTGTCTTTGAAAGGTTCTCTTATTGACGCATTGAACTGCAATTTGGATTAAAGGAACACGCCACCCAATGTCAGTAGTAATATATGTTCTTACCTTAACTTTCACGAGTTGAGTCATACCTCTCCCGCGTGTCGGTATCGCGTGCACTCAAACGCTCTGGTCGCCGGGCTGGACTGTGTTAGCATGTTGCTATGCTAGCGGGCTTTGCCGTAACTAGCGGTAGAAGTAATCAAAAACATCCACGTTTTCCCGACTTAAATACAGTTGCAGTTTTAATGTAAGCTATATGGGTGATGCAGCGCTGCTGATGTGAGGCTAGAAAGCCCTTGCCTGTTCTAGAAAGACTGATCCAATGCAGCAAATATATTAAAAGGCTAAAGTCGTACATTGGCAATGTTGTAGCCCATCCCTAGAATATCAGCAGCAAACTCAGTCTCTGTTTCGCAAAACAGTCTCCAAATAAAACGCACATCGGCCTGTTGCCTATTCTGCCAGCTTGTGACAATATTTCGTCCAAAATGCTTGATTGCATTGCATTCTCCACATTTTTAGCTAAATTTTCATGTACCACATCAGCATTTTTGTTCAGTGAATCTTTTGTAAATTGCTTTACAATAGCGTCGGGCCCTTGTCAGCAGCCTTCGGCTTGCCTCTTGCCACTATTCACTCCTTGTCATCCGATGTCATTTCTGAGTCATCTACAGATGTTTACACACATTCACCTCCCTAAATAGAACTAACTTGACGTTGACTTCAACCTGTGTTATATCCTAGATGAGACTGCCTGGGTTATTTTGTTTCGATATTAGCATATATAAAACACATAGTAGGCCTAATTGTAGCCTACCATTCAGGGAATAGGCATTTAAAAGAGAGACAGAGAGTGATATGACTCAGAAATGACATCGGGCGATGGCAGTGCGAGATGTTCAGAACGTAAGAGCTAAAACTTCTACAAACTCAATAACATCCACAGCGGAAAAAGAAGGTAAGAAAAATAGTCGGAAAACTTAGATGTGTAAGGCAAGCAAGCAAGTTTGGTAGTTGTTAATAAAAATGTGAACATGCACGTTGCACTGTTGTGCGGTGGACTTTCAGAATGAATGGAGTCGGAGTTTCTTTAATATCGAGGCGTCATATAGTTTGTCCGATCGGCCTGCTATAAAATGAATTGCGCTGTCTGACTGAAAAAGACGCGCTCTCTTCCCGTGCAGTCAAAATGAATGGGAGTCTTCAGAACAGGCTTGTCAGTCACCCTGACATAACAGTGCGTAAAGTAGCCTATAATGTGAATGACTTGTTTATCAAGGATTTCTTTCTTTTTGCAAAAAATAAAGTACAATAGGCATTAATTAGTAGGCCAGGAGCATGTTGAAATTATGTGGCAAATTGCGTTTTTTATTAGGCTACAATGATAAAATTGTAAAAGGACATAATGCTCCTGGCCTACTAATTAATGCCTTTTGTACTTTATTTTTTGTCACACATCAATCGATTTCTGTCTGAGACTAAAAGGTTATATTTTCTGCCATTACGCAAGTTTGCCTTCCTTAAGCATTGCCATGGTGACCTGTGTTTGATTTCTGCCAGAGAATGGAAACTGAGACGGTGTTCGTTTGGGTGAAGGGGAGGAGAACTCTCTGTGTGTGTGTGTGTGTGTATGTGTGTGTGTGTGTGTGTGTGTGTCGTTTCTCAAGGCATTTATCTAAATCCATGCTCAACACGAGGCCAGGTTCGCCCTGTGGAGCACGGAGGGCTTTTGAGTCCCTTTGCAATCCTCTCCTGTCAATCACCGAATATTAACCTCCCACCCCCTGCCAGGCCCCCACATTCTCCACTCTAAGTGAAAGAACACCATCCCCACCTCACAGCCAGCAGGTCAGACAGGCACTATAAACACATGGCCAGTGTAAATCGGGCCCTAATCGGAGCGTCTGAGGTCATTTTATTCTTTAGAGTTGTGCCGCTTCAGAATGAGATTATCAACTAAAACAAGGGGCTGACCGTGAATGTACTTCAAAGAGGCCCAGCGCTTCCTGTCAGAGATTCTCCCCAACCCTCCCCAACTGTGGGGGTCTGCAGGATCCACTCCCCCACAACAGCAGACATGCCTATGTAAACACACACACACACACACACACAGATGTAGATGTGAGCACACAAACACACACACACACACACACAACACACACACACACACACACACACACACACACACACACACACACAGTGGTCTGGCCAATGTTGGGGAGACAGTGTTAATGTGCTTTTCACCCTTAATGCTGCACAGATGAGGGGCATACCCTCCACCTTCACCCACAGAGAGAGAGAGAGAGAGGAGAGGAGAGAGAGAGACTGATGAAGGATAAGGAGTAATGTTACACTGGCTTTAGTGTGTGTTTGCTGAGGGTAAGGCACCGAGAGGCACTGCTAGACCTCTCATGCTCGATGAACAACTTCCACTTAGAGCCAGTAATCACCACACTTTTCTGTTTTTTCTTGTCTTCTCTCTATTTTTCTCTGAAATCCTGTACAGTGGTGTTATACAGTAATGAGAAAATCTGTCCTGCCCAACTGAATCCAATATTTCACCCAAGAGGGATATTTGTTCTTTTGTTCAGTTTGTGTGAAGCGACTGACTTTTGAGTTTCTTTTGCTGATACCCAACATGTTATGACACTACTGCAAGACATGGGCTTCTCTCCAGCAAATAAAAATAGCACATAAAGTTATTCTGTCTCCCTGTGCTGAGGTGCTATGTCAGTTTCTTTATGCGAGTTTCTCTTACAGCTTCTGCTCAATGGCTCTTCAAGTTGACACCCCCTTCCAAACAATCTCTCCATCTGACAGAAGCCAGATAGGCACCGGCCGGCTGTGTCCATGGTTGCCGGCCGGCGCTCAGGAGTGCGCTTCTGTCGTCCGCAGCATGCGCCGCAGGTCCCATTCCAACAGGAGGGAGCCACGCAACTCTCCAACATAAACGAGGAACAGATATAAATTCATTATGGTAGATGCTTTTATGACAACACTTCACTTTACGGCGCGCAGGCTCCTTCACACAGAGACATACTTATCACTTTTTTTTTCACCACTTTCGCTCACTCCCTGGTACAGCGACCACTGGAAAAATGCTATGACGAATGCAATCCCCAAAGACGCCAGTGTCTCCTGACAGAGATACAAATGATCTATGTGTTTCTTATGGTGGGGGTACAGCATATAATTGCGTGCCTAATTTATTAGTGCGCGTTATGCTTCGGCTGATCCCTGCTGCATAAACCAAAGAGGCCATGATGGCCAGGAAGGGACCTCTGTGTTCTTAGGGAACTTCCTCCATTCAGTCGGCAGTTATAAAAACAACCTTTACATTCATAAACTCCAGCTGATGCTTGACTTTTCTCAGTCAAGCACCTAAAAGTGGACATAAATCACAGTGGTCAAGGTGGAAGAACAGTATATAAAAGAACTTTGGCCTTTTCAGTGTCTCAATTCTCGAATAATATGGGCCAAAATCATTATGTAGGCCCATATAAGGACAATATCATCTAGTGTGGTCATTCTTCTCTTTGCTTGGTTCATACAATAATTATAATATGGTTATAAAATAGCTTTTCTACTTTTGAATGAGTTTCCTAATTTGTGCGTCAATTTGGGGTATGGGTAGTTCAGGGGTTTGTGTGCTTCAAACACATTCAAAGTTCCACCGGCATTTCTCTGTTCTTTAACGTCTTTTAATCCAGCCACTCTAACAACACACAATACACACACATTACAGGCCTCTTTGGAGGCCTCCAGGCTCTAAAAGTGGTAAGGTGTGTGTCTGGGCGAGGCACACGTGTGTGTGTGTGTGTGTGTGTGTGTGTGTGTATGTGATTTAAGGGAAGGAAGAAAAAAGACTAACTGGAAAGAAGCCAAGTCTACTTTAAGAGAGCTGGGATTAGTGTGGGCAGACTAGGCTAGAGAGGGTGTTCTCTTTCATGGCTCACTCTGTCTTTTCCCTTCTCTACCACCCTCATCTATTTTCATCCCTTGATCATTTTCCTGCTTGATTAAAGTGTTTCTGCATTGAACTTATCATCGCATATCCTGTGTGTATAATATATACACACACACACAAAAAATAGATGTAGCCTACAAGTTCCAGAAAGCTTCCCAGGGAAGGAATACTGGAGAGTAATTTTTAAAAATCATCCAAAGCAACTCTAGCACAAGCTGCTAACCTGTTCGGTGGAGAGGCCTACCTCAACATTGCTGAGAGCTCCTTGCCAAAGTCCACTTGTTCCTGCCAATAGTCTGTGGTTCACAATGAAGTTGACTTCCCATTTATGTGGTATTAGGTGGTAAGGTGAGGAGTTCAGGAGGGAAATGCAGAGAGATGAGAGAGAGAGTAAGAGATGGAGGGAGAGATACTCTCTCTCTGTGTGTGTGTGTGTTTGTGTGTATGAGAAAGACCTGCTTTAATGTGTCCTGAGGGGTCTGAATGTAGCAAGGGCTGGATCGTACCATTCAACATCAGCTCGCTGTTCGTTTTGGCCTCAAGGTGAAAAAATACTTTTTAAAGTTCATCGGGGTCATCCCTGGGGGGCGGATGGTACACTCAATCATCATGATCTCACAGACGGAGGTTCACAATTCATATGACGTAGCAACATTTCCACCGGACCCCGCTGTTCATTAAACAGACAGGACAAAGGTAACTTATCTCTCCAGCAGTCGCTCCCTGTTTCTTATTAGTCCAATGGTCCAGCTATTGCTGCATTCTGTTCACCATGTAATAAAAAAAATGGACATTACATACTTACACTATACTTGGCTACAACAGCTGTGATCACTCTACAGATGATCCCTAGGGTAACGTCTGTGCACATAAGTAGGCAGTAGGCAGTAGTAAGTCTTAGATAGCAGATAAGGCTGCTATCTACTTGCAAGAATCTGACGAGAACCAGGCCAGTTTTCCGCATGTCTCAATACAGATTTTGACTGAACATCAGCATGGAAATCTGTCCTTGTATGGCAGTCCCCAGCAGCTCAGAGAGAGGTCACCCAAAGCCTTAACAGTCCACTTCCGTGTCCTTCGCATTCATCTCCTGCCTGCCACTGCCTCCAGGTTGGCACTCGGACATGGAGGACCTTCTCAAGTGCTCTTCAGCTACGCAGAGGGGTGCTATTTTAGCTATTTTAGAGAGCTGAGTGAAGAAGGTGGGTATGTGATAGGTTTCACACACACACACACACACACACACACACACACACACACACACACACACACACACACACACACACACACACACAGCCATTGAAGTGATGGAGACAGAATTGCTCAAAGGGTACTGGGTGTGCCCCACTGAGACTGAAGTGTAAAATAATCTCAACCACCTCTCTTCCCCTTTCCCTCAAACACACAAAAAAACTCAAATGTGCATACTTCATCACCACCAATTATAGACGTGCACTCACTGACCTGCATGGACACCTTGATACCTCCACACACACTGACTCTCTCGTTCCCCCTATCTCCCGGGTTTTTATCGTCTCTTTCCCATGCAAAAAGACCCGTGAGAGTGTTTGTGCTTCAGTGTTACAGCACCATTGAGCCTCCTTCCCTATCTATCTATTTAAGAGGACTCTCTCCTTAGGCAAACACATGGCTTGTTTATTTACTAACAGGGACATCCAGACTGCACCCCCCACTTCCATCTTTCTGGCCAAACATTCCTGTTGTTATTTGGGCTCTGATCGGGCAGATTTATATCTAAATGTTATCACAGCGGCGGCATAAATGTTTAGATGTGGGAAGAGGTGAACAGGGCCATCGTCCCAGTCGGCCTGCTCAGAAGGGTGGTGGTGAGGCGGGGGCAGTGTGTCGCCGTCCTCTCCCTCGTGCCCAAATATTTACTCCTGCCCTGATTTAAACCGGCATTCGCAGGGAGGGCGACACTTGTGTACCCATGGCAACAGCGCAGTCAAAACGCCGTCTTCCGTCCCGATTTTGTAAATATCAGAGCTTTAGTTTTGTGTTGTGTGTGCGTCTGCTGGACAGGGCTGGCCGGGGTCTGTTTATTTTGCTGGTAAATAGAGTAAATAATTCCCCCAGGGACACAGCTCGGGATTTGTTAGGATGTTGGACACACATCACAGGCCACACTCTGGGTCTATGCGTTGTTTAGTTTTTTTTTCCTCTCCTGATGTTGGCTGGGTAAACAGTCAGCAGATAGCAGAGAGGGTAAATCAGGCCACATTCAACAAATGCGTGTCCAGTGAGAATAGTCTCACTCACTCATTCAGGAGAATGAATCTTTAATGTGTGTTACCGTTAGCCAGTGTGAACTACCTTGCATGTGGCCTCAGCCAAGCCTCATTAAATAGCTGTTGGGGGATGGATATTGTGAATGGTGTGTGTGTGTGTGTGTCTGTGTATGTGTGTTTGTGGGTGTGTGTGTGTGTACAGATTTTTTGTCATATTGATAGCTCAGTGAAGCTATTTCCTTGAGGGAGGCACCCAGAGAGCAGTAATGCAGCTGCTGAGTTTTATGCTAGCCACTGACAGATAGTGCTGGGAAGAAAAGGACACAGGGAGAAGTATTAAACAGAAAGGGGAAAGAAATGTGTGTGGTTATGAGAAGAATGTGTCAGGGCAGGGGGTGGGGGTGGGGTGGAGGTGTGAAGCCAGGAGAGGTGTATATGAATTACACAGTGCAGGTGTTAAACACTCCCATGTGTGCGTGCACAAGTGTGTGTGTGTGTTGTGTGTGTGCGCATGTACACGCTTTTTGCATTGCTTAACACACGTTTAACACATCAGTCAACGTGAGTTTAAACACTGTGCAACACAAGGGAGAAACACCATTAGCTTCTTCTGCTTTAAATCACCTCTGTTAACTACCTGCCAAAAAGGTTTGGATACATCATTTACAGATTAGAATTATTTATATGGAAGTTGTGAGAGCAGAGAGAGACTATCCCTGACTTGCAGTTGAAAAAGGGAGCAGTTTGAAGTCACTTGTAAACAAATTGAGCTTTTGTAGGCAGCCAATGGCCCACTGTGTTACATTAGCATGTGAATGGAGACAACCAACACAAACCACCCACCCACATACCCCCACCCCAACACATACACACACACACACACACACACGCCCAACATGGAGGAAGAGACGGGGAGAAAGAAAGATTAGGGAGAAAAAGAGTGAGTGAGGGAGGGAGAGAGAAGGAGAGAGGGAGAGACTGTGCCACTAATAGAACAGAGACGGAAGCCGACGGGCAGTGGGGACAATGGACACGGGACACGCGTAGACAGACCGTGGAAAACATCGGGGGGGGGGGACCTACATGCCCAGACCTACAGACACTGTGGAAAAAAAAGGAGAGACGCCACTCGCTTTCCCTGCTCATTCAACCCTCGTCTAGCCACGCAGCAGCAGGTGATGGGAGTGAGCCCAGCTGTCGGGGGAAGCAGCCTCTCAGGCTGTTGTTGTTGTTAGCGTGGTGCTATTAGTCCTGAGGGAGGAGGCCTACACTAATGCCGCCGCCGCTAAGTGCCACTGCAGCTAATGGCGTCTTCCTGATGACGCAGTAGACGTGGGGGGGTGGCTCTCCTACCGCCTAAGCATAAAGCAAAACATAGTGATCAGAGCACTGGGTTTTAGTAAGAATCGGGCAGTTAAAAGTTGTTTTCAACTTTGCAAGTTCTTCAGAAGTGAGTTCTGAATTCAGGGGGAATTACTATGGGGTCATTCTTTGGCTCTCACAACATTAGCAGTGACCATTAAATCCTGAGTCATCACTTCACTCTAAGGCATGTTGTGATTCTATGCTCACACACTCACTCATGTTCACACACTTGCACACTCAACTCAACTTTTCTGCCCCCAAAATAAGCATTGAAGGTGGCATAATGATCCTTGAGTTTATGTATGTAGCTAGTGCTGTGGCTGAAATGTCAGGATGGGTTGGCATTGCATAGGGCAGAATGGCACGATGCCTGTCTTGCTGGTTGGCATGCATACAGAACATAAGCAGGCCCCCCGGCAGCATGCCAATGGCCAACAGAGAGGAAAAGATTACTGGCATTAGCAGTATTATAATATAAATACCAGCACTATTTCCAGTTTTAAGCCCTCGATCACCCTGCTGTACGGAGTGAAAAGAGAGGAGAGAGGGAGAGAAAGAGAGTGAAAGAGAGATGGCAAGACTGTCTCCTACTTCCAACAATAAAAGGGATCTATAATTCTACATTATTAAAAGAGTGAGAGAGGGGGGGGGATGCGGAGTGAGAGAAAGAAAGACTGACTGCTTCTTTGTGAAGCCTAATATCTGACCTTTGGAAGTAATTCAAGAATGTCAGAGAAACTGCAGGGGAAATGGCAGAGAGGAGAGAGGGCTAAGTCCTGGCTGTTGAACAACGCCCAAGACATCCAGAACTTCCTATGTGTATGCCCTTAAACATACACATGGGGCAAGCCTGATATGCTTAACATGACACACGCAGAAAGTTCAACAGAACTTTAGAATGGATCTACAGAGAGAATGAAGTGACATGCCTGCCTATGATAAAGAATAGACTCTTAGAAAGATATATCTTTAGATAAGTGTAGTAAAGTGACTCCCAAAAAGCCAGCTGTCTCCATGACATGGTCAGTGCACAGTGCATTAAAAGTAACTGTGAAACTAATAAAAACAGCTTAAAGACATGTCCTTTAGAAAAGCAAACTGGAACACTCAAGCAATTTTCTTTGTTTCTGCTTCTAAGTTATACTGTATTTCAACCACTATACCTATATTTAATTCCCCTCCCAGTACACAAGATTTGAGTACATAAATTTCCTACATAAGTTACCCTAGAAGAGGGCACTGGCTAGACTTTAGCAAAGCAGACCACACACACACACACACACACACACACACACACACTCAGACAAACTTACATCCACAACATATTAATGAAACAGACGTAATGGTAACGAATGTATACCATACAATGGACATAGAACTGCCATTTCAATTGTTAATAATACAAGGTACACACAAGGAAATTTACGTGTACAACACTGGATTCTTTATTTAATAGAATATTTCGACTCCTTGAAAAAAAAAAAAAAAAAAAAAAAAAAAAAAACTATGTCTGTACCCTGGTGTCAGTGTGAAATTCTTCTAATTGGCTTCTTTTAAAGCAAAACACCCTATGTTTCATTCACTCACTCTTCCATTCATTCACTCATTCATTCAGATATCATTCTCTTATACAAATGTGCAAAATACGATGGATCGAAAGTCCTCCTGGATCCACAGGATAGAGTGGTACCCCAGAGGGGCCATGCACCATCCACACATATGTGTGCTTGTGCACGCCACGCATGCACACACACACACACACACACACAAGGCCCCTCAGTTGCAAACCACTCAGATTCAAGTAAAGTGCTCCTTAGATAAAAACCACAAGGCATGAGTCCATGTTTCTGTTCTCTTTTCTCTCGTTCCCTCTCTCCTTTTCTGCTTGTCTCCATTTTGAGGGGAGGAAAACAGTCAGTGGACAATAGAAGAAGGGAAAGGGTTTTAAAAATAACATTTCTTTTCTGAAACAGCAAAATCCTTTGTCAGCACGTCTCTTGGTGCAGTACTGTCCTATGCTTTTCGGTGCACAAATCACAGAGAACAGGGGATGTTTTGTTATGAAAAAGAGTTCAGACTCTTCCTCTGACGCCAGTTGGAAGCGTGAGTCGTCTATGTCGTCCGTGTCATACAAACTCCAGCTTCCCATGTCCACTGTAGACTCCCCAGTGCACCAGCGACAGGATGCGTTCTCCTCCAACACCTCCACCACTTCCTCCTCCAATTCCGCCGGACGTGACCCCAGCCAGCTCGGCCTGCCGGAGCTTGTCGCAGGCCAGGCAGCAGCTCTCGGCGCCGGCGCCCAGCGGCACCATGCACTCCAGGTCCAGCTTGGCCAGGGTGGCGGCGGCGGGCAGGCCCTTCTTGGCCTGATGCCCATGGAAGCTGTAGTGCAGCCGGGAGAGCATCTGCTGGCGCTGGGCCTGTAGCCGCCGGTTCTCGCTTCGCAGCATGCGCAACGCCAGCATGATGAGCAGGACCAGGATCAGACCTCCGGCGATGGGCACGGCGATCACCGCCGCCCGGAACCACACCTCCTTGCCCGACGACAGCTCGGTCACCCGCGTCACCAAGTGCCTGTTGGGCCCATTGTCTGTCTGTGATCGTCCATGATCTGAAAGTGAGGGGTGAAAAAGGGTTTCTTAATACACTAATAATTAAGCAGTAATTCACAGTTTATAACTGAACCTGTTTGTCATTTGTACAGAAAGAAAGAAAGAAAGAAAGAAAGAAAGAAAGAAAGAAAGAAAGAAGAGGAAGTAGAGGAAGAGGAAAGAAAAAGCCGTGGGATCTAATCTAAGCATAAATTGGTTGTTCTTAGCAAACTGCGGTTGCCAGTTGAGCGAGAGAGAAAAAAAGGAGAGACAGCAAGGGAGGCACGCCAAAGCCAGAGATGGGGTTTCAAGAAAAACAATCCGAGGAAGCACTAGGACATGCCTGACGCAAACAAATGTGGAAGTCTTTAATAACATGTCTGATCCAAGATAAAATGCAGAGGGAGAGGGCTCCTTACATTTTGTCCCAGTCAAAGGGAAACATAGCCTAGCTCATGACTGCCTGTTAGTGCAAACAGTACTGCCTCAACTCTCTCAAAAAGAACCGCATGTAAGCTAGTGTGCCAAACATAAATATTTAAGAGGATATTACACAAGTGAACATGTGTGAGGAACACAGGTGTATGTGTAGGCCCTCCTTGGTTAAGTGTTTGCTTGATGTACACATGAGAATGTAAATAACATCAATAATGAGCACACACAGGAAACTGGGAGCCGGAAAGCACCTTGACATTCAAACTGACAAACGGATAAAAGCCCCCTCACAGGAACTGGTTTATTAAAAATGGGGACGCCACAGTGGGCCTAGATGGTTTATACATCATGTGGCTGCCTTCACCTCTGTGTGTGAGGGATGGTGGACAGCCTTTTACAGATATATAGGTCCAAATTTCTGCCATCAGTAGATTCACCAAAAAGGCACATTCCAACACAGCTGGGAAAATTACAGAGTGAACATGCAAGAATAAGAAGGCATGTGATCTTCAGTTTACACTAAATTAAGCATATTATGTATCCCTGACACAAATGCATAGGCTACTCATTGGTAAGGAACTAAAATCTAGCAAACATCAAATAACAACTGTTATAGTAAGAGTAAAGAGTAAATTATTTGAGCTAGAGTAAAGTAAATTCTTGGAAATGACATGACACATGGCTGCTTTAGGGACGTAAGTAAGGTTTATCTTGCAAAGTTCCTTCACATGAAAAAACATCCCCTGACTGGGGCCAATCTGGGGACATGAAACGTTTTGGAGACGTTTTGTAGAACGTTTCTGAGTCAAGAACCAAGTTAAAGGTCTGCTTAAAGCTCACCTGTTGGATCACCGCGGGGTTGTCCCAGATCGTGCAGTCCTCTGTAATTGCACATATCCTCATGACAGCACTCCAGCACGGGGGAACCTCCGGGCAATACATCCAAGCTTTTCGCAAGGCAAATGTCCACAGGGTTCGTGAATGAGTCCACGCATCCATGCGTGAGGGGAGAGTTCACGCTCAGTGGGTCAAGGACCCGCGTGAAACATGCGCCGAGCTCTGACTTGCACATGTAACCGGTGGCAACGCAGTGTGGGGCATCACAGTAACACCTGATCTCTCCTGCAAAAAGATAGATTGTTGGTTAAGTGCAAGAAGAAAACTGAAGTGACATTAAGCAGTTACATCCAAGGAAGGCGTTTGGACGCCGCTTAAAAAAACAAATGGACGCCTATTCCAATTCCATGAAATAAGTCATGCTACTCCATGCAGAAAATGGCGGATTTTGTAAGCTAAACACAGGGGCAAAGGCAGTTTGAAATGTTTTGCAGCTATATAATACAAATATCTAACATTTGTGATTAACCTATCATTGCTTTGGCACCAGACTGTCTGTGAAGAACAAGCTGTTTGCGGATGTTGTTTGTGCCACTGATTTGAGGAATATTACGTTCTAGACAACGTTGGGTTCGTTCAGAACAGTGCTGCTTATAATTGGTGGGTTGTTTGCCAAAGTAAACTTCTTTTAACCTCAGTGGAAACTCGTAAACGGACAAGAGAGCGGCCCGGGATTCCTTTCCCAGCCTTCATGCCATCTCACTTGTGGTTAGGTCAGTCATACAAACAGCTTAATAGAAATATTTGCTCGCAATGAAACTATGCATGCTTGATTATTTTCGTTGCCGTTAACACTGAAAGTTTCACACAGGCAACGTTTTCTTTTGTGACTTCCCTGCACTCTTTGCGTCTATATGAGTATTCTGCGTACCGTGTTTTATCGATTGACATTGTCAGCCATACAAGATGTATAACTTGTAATGCCACTAATTGAGTGTCGTCGTGAAACCCTACACCAAAAACAAAAGCACACGTACACAAACAAAAACAAACACGGGCTTCTGTGTGCGGTTTTACGCTGCTTATGAACTTTGCGCAGCTCGAGTTATGGGTCATCTCATTAGTGAAATCCTTTGACAAGGAAACACCAAGGCGCGAGACACGCGTCCACATCCACAGCTCTGTTTTACAAATACATTAATAAGCTACGCGAAGATGTGAGCTAGTATAGACTACTGTTCAGAGAATAAAGCATGCCTCATACATGGATATGGAATATTACACATCTCCCATATTAGAAAGGAAAGCAAGAACATTACAACACGAGCACAGTAAACTAGAATACACGTTGTATGGCTATTTCTATTGTACAAATTTAAAGCCAGGCTTCTTTTGGTTGCTGCAGTGGACTATGTACTTTGGGTTTTATTAACATTAGCCTGTGCAGTATTGGAGCCATTCTCAGTCCATTCAGAGAAAATGAAATAGGCAACGGTACAAACAAATTAATAGATGTCCGCGATACGCAAAAGAGATATTTTAGCCTGTTTAGCCTAATACCAAATAATCACTGTTTATAACAAAGCGTTGTCAATGTGAAGGTTGACCTAATGTGAAGGGATAGGCCTACGACTGAGGCTTCTAACAGGGTAGCCTTCATGTTTCTGCTTCGAAGCTATAGGTCTGTATTATTACGCTTCTCTTAATGTTATCTAGAAAACATCACAAGTGCAGTTCTGTTATTTCTGTCTGTATTTTACGCGTTTGTGCATTTGTGCTTTATATTAGGCTCGTAAAAGTCCCTAAAAGAGCACGTTTCACATTTTTGAAGACAGCATTTAAAGCAAACACATCTCCTAGATAAAGCACAAACTTTCTACTTCCTTTGTTTTGATAGCCTAACTCTTTGTAGCTCGGGGGTATCGACAAAGAGCAAAGTTTACCTTTAGTGAGGAGAACAGCCATGGCACATAGTTCCAATTGAAACCAGATCGAAATGTAACTGGAATGACGATCCATTTACGCCTTGTTTCTGATGAGTCCAATTGCGTTTAATCCAGTAGTCAGTCCATATACAGTACTGAGACTGGACGCTCAGTTACATGTGTCCTAATGATGCATTCTTGGACTAAATACGGAAAAATCCTCCGAAGTAGGCTACTTCGAAAAGGCACCGGTGGCGACTGAAGTCGTGTTTCTGTTAGAAGACATCGAAATGGTAGCCAAGTTGGAAGCAACCCTGCACTAACAGAAAAAGTCGCGGTGATATTCCTTGCGAGTAAAAACAAAATTCGCTGGATGGTGCCCCTCAATTCCAACACATAGAGTTTGTTTCACGGTAGAAAACTAGTCCAATTACTGCGGCACGTCGTCGCATCCCGTTTGCAACAGTGACCGAAACAACAACCTCTACCCTGGACTAAGAAATATGAGGGCTCCGCTTCATAGCCTGGCCTTTCCCCGCCTTCAGTGTGCACTCATTGGACTGGAACTAGGCTCATTTACATACAGGGGGCGAATTCCATTGGTATTGGTTCACCCGGCGGTCAAACAATTCATCTGTCGTCCTATTGAGGGAGACAGATCTAGTCCAAGCGTTACGCTTACTGTGTGCCAGGTAAAATAAGTATATGTCAAAATATGTATATGGGGATAAAGTTCAGTGAAATCCCAAAAACGATATATTGTCACAGAAGGGTTAAATGTCAATGTAAATTTGTGTGGTTGTCAACTTTGATACATGTATGAATGTGAATTCTTGGAGAGAACACTGGTTATTTCTATTCATAGATCTATGTTCCAAATTATTGCTCGTGAATAGCACATTGACTTACATCCCTGCTGCCAATCAAGAGGAATTAACTTCACAATTAAATTCACTTTGTATCACCCTGTGAACTCTTCCTCGGGCTGCTCTTGATGGGAGAGGTCGAGTGTCTGTCGAGTCTGGATAGATGTCGTAGGCGGGGCGGTCAGGCGGTTAGAGAAATTAGCAATCCAAAAGGGCGCATGGCGCCAGCGAGCCGCTCGAGACAGACAGCGACACTCAATTACCCCTAAACAATCCCATGCAAAATACACAAGCTCTCCCTCCGATCGATATCTCAGACCAGCCCGAATCTGCCTGAGCTGACCACTCATTTAGATCACTGTTTGAAGGTGGTCTGGATAAAACACTCATGGAATAGGTTAACAAAACAATGCGAGTAAAAAAAGGTTAGATGAACAACAACAAAAAGATGCAATGAGTTATAGACAGCTACATTCATGCTTGTGGCCAGTTTATCGTTTGTTGGGCATGTTTCCAATGTTATTTAAAGAGTCTGTTAAATAAATGAACAGTATTTTGTTGTCAGAATTAATCAGTCCTTCAGAATGAAGATAGCCTAAGCCATAATTTCCCCTTTTTCCAGATGCTGCGTTTGTTTACATTGTTGGCTACAAAGGCAGAAATGTAGCCTAAACAAATGCACGGAAGCTGAAACAGAAACTTGAATCCATTAGACCTATAATGTTGTATACTGTTAGGTGTATATCATGCTACCATAATAAGGCTGACGCCACAGTTTTGAAAGCCTAATTTTTGGTAACGTTCTAAAACATAATATGCCTGTCATTTTACATTAATTATGACAACTGGTAACATTATAAAACATACTATACATAGTTGTGCCATTAATTATGACAACTGACTGTCCTATTTTGCACTCGTGATTTCACACTAGAAATTTAAATACAAACACAGAGACTGAAATAGATGTAGGCTACAGAAAATGTTATTTCACACTAGCCTGCACCATTATTGCGGTCCATAAACATGACAACTAAACATTGGAAACTACACATTCAGTAGAAACCTAAAGGACACTTTAGAACAAAATTCATTGCCCCGTTTGCCAACTCAGTATTTAGCCTATCGACTACGTGTCCGGTCGTTCATCCAAAACAAGACAGGCATCAACATGACCTAGTCCTAACCTTAGCACATTAGGCTACTAATACAGCTTACAATAAATGAAAGCTGAATTGCACATATTTTGTCAGTCAGCCTTTTTCCCACAGCCGGGCCCGATTGCCTAAGGCGCGCAAGGAGACGGTCTTTGATGACCAGGTGTGAAGATGGGAAGAGACCGGGAGACGCGCAGGCCCTAATTGTCCGTTGCAGACAGTCAGGAAAGATTGTCAAAGGCTCACATCAGTCCGCTCGGGGGGACACGCGCACACTGGGAGAAGTGGATAGACAGCAATTATCGTAATTGTGGTTAATTCCGCCGAGGCGCCAGCTTGGGACCTGCTCTGGATCACTGGGCTAGTATGCCCAGCCTTTACCCCTTTCCGACATCTACCATTTACAGGCCGCTGAGGAGACTCCCTTCTTCTGCCCTGTCTGCACATTTAGCGATCAGTTTCTGTGGCCCACCTTTAAACCTCTGGGCATTAGGCTACTGACCTGCCTCTGTGCCGTGGGGCCAGGATTCTGCCTATAGACTAGACTCAAATTAGGCAAATCCACACAGGAAACGTCATGAGACATTTAAATTACTGGTTAAATTAATACAGTAGCCTAATTGTGTCCCATAACAGTTATGTCTTATATCAGCCCTGATAGATAGATACTTTATTGATCCCCAAGGGGAAATTCAAGGTCTCAGTAGCATAGCAGACATCACACACCACATGCACTAACAGCAGAAAAAGTAATAAAAGTATATAGCCTAATATAAAAAAAAACACAACTAAGCAATAAGGACAGTTAAGGATACACTGACACATCTGAAACCCAAATTTATAATGCCAGTGTAACTAAACATGTTTTGTCATGGTAAGGGGGGAATAATATTGTCAGTGGCCACTGCCATCTAGTGGTCAGAAAGGTCACTAAGGTCCATAATATTACATTTTGGCCTTGCGGAGTGCGTCTTGTGTAAGATTTATAAAGGCCCACAAAACAAGACAGACAAAGTATCTTGACAAATTTGACTTAATGTGTCAGGGTGTAAATGTCTCATCTGGCTCCAGCAGGTCTCTTCATTTCCTTCTCAATACTGTAATCTATGGTTCAGAGTGCTAATAGACAGAAACAAAAAGGTGTGTATGTTTTCATGCAGAGTGCATTTGCATAGGGACAGGCACCCAGTCAAGAGTCTTTTCATGTCTGAAAGCTGGGCTGAGAGCAGTTAGAAGTACTTTCTCTGATAGTGTTGGAGAGGGTGTTTCCTTTCACACTCATATGGTTGACCGTTCACACGTTTGACTGGGATAGGCATAGTTGGTTTTGGCTGGACTGATAGGAGGGTAGACTGGCTTCAGCTCAGTTGATCACTACAATGAGTTATTTTTTAGAATATTAATATAATTGCAGGTGTATAGGCCTATATGTTATGCTAATTTGCAGAAATGTCACATTGTGCACAAACTATTTTCTAAAGTATTGTCTTCTTGATTAAACGATAGTTTTGTCTTCTTGATAAAACAAACGTTTTGATTCCATTTCAAAACATCTTCAGTGACATTACATTGGTAAGTATTTTTTGTTGGTGTTAGATGTCAAAATGGCATCAAAAAGTATACATCTGCAGTTATTCATAAGCGAATTTCTTTGAATTACAACCTGTAAGGTAAGCAAGATTGTACCCCTTTGAAGTCCTAGAGATTGAGGTGCTGTGGACTCTGTTGTCCCTATACACTTAAAGCCCACCCCCACCCCATAGAGACAGACGTTGCGACTGGAGCCTAATGGCTAGAGACACACTATTCCACACCTCTCTTCATCCTTTGATCCAACAGATGATGTCTGCAGCATCCACCATCCAAATCAGAACCATAAAGTAGATCTCCAGCCCCTTGGGCTCTATTCTATTATATTTGACCACAGGAAGAACAGTGTTCCTGTAAAGGAAAAAACTGATGTGTTGTCAATAAACCAATCAATCAATCAATCAATCAATCAATCAATCAATCAATCTATAGATTTTTTTTCAGGGAGAATAAGAGGAAGATAATACAAACATCATCTTTGTTTCACATGGGCTTGTAGACCGATTCTAATGTCTGACATACTAGACAAGTGAATATGCAGATTTAGATTTAATGCTTTGACAGACTGCTACAGCCATTTGTGCCCCGTGTCTTTAGGGTGTTGTTCTTTTGAAAATCATATCATGAACAGTCCAACCCTATTATGCTAAAAATAATAAATGAAAATGATCTATATTATGTAAAATTGTTCATAATTTATTGTGCCAGAGCCTTTTCAGTTGGTTATCATTCATTTTTGTAAGATTTTACGACAAATTTTTGCTTCAGCACTGGAAAGCTTACTTTTCTAATAATTATTGGAAACCAGTAAACAAAATGAAAAGTCATAGCACAACCAAGATGCATGATTATTGTGTGAGAAGTTTCCTGTTTACATAGATAAACGGGACACACAGACGTGTACAACACATCACATGTGTGCAGATTTCACACACAAGGCCATGACTGTAAATGAAGGAATGTCAAAAGATTAACAATTAAGTAGGCTATTTCAGAAGAATAAATAAATAAAAAAAGCAGAAGCATATCGAATTGACATGACACAATAATGGAAAGAATAATGGTTAAACCGACATATTTCTATGAAATTAATTCATGCATGGCAGATAGTATATTCCAGGGGTGTCCAAACTTTTTGACTCAAGGGCCACATTGGGTTTTGAAAATTGGCCGGCGGGCCACACAACAAAAAAAATATTTTGAATGGCACATATATATATAATATGTTTTGCATCATTTAAATGACAAAGTGATTTTGTTGTAGAAAATTAATTTCTCAAGAAATACTGTTCATTTGATGTTGTTTAATTCATTTATAAATGGTGCAACTGTCACTTTAAGACTTTTTTTGCTAGCTCCACTAGCCTATGGCTAGTGCTGTGCCTATGCTGTGCCCTCTCGTTTATAAGTGGTCAGTAGTGGGAACTACTGTTGCCGTTGCGATTTTCGTGTAAAAGTTTCTTATAAAAGGAGATATCAGTTATCAACAATGACAAGCCAGCTGGAACCTGCCGCACTCTTGACCTCTCGTGCACGCTCAAATGCGTTCAATTAAATGAAGTAGCATAAAGTAGTTAGATCTGCTGCAATGGAGATAGGCCCTAGGCCTACTATACTATGTATCTCGATGTAACAAGCTGTTTTGACATTGACGTTGTAAACGCTCTCTAAGAGTGTAAAGCAGCAGCAAGAGGCCTTGGAGCATGCTGGCACTGCCTTGCATCCACAAGCAACAAGCTGTAGAACTGTATTGGGTGCAATATCAGTGTTGCCATGAACAGGCACAGGAGGTGTTCTTTTTTGTCAGCTGCTCTCCACAGAAAGACTTGCAGCCATGCATGCTTGATGTGTTCCGCTGCATATTCTCTTGTTGGAGGAAGACTCTTTATTTTAAGAGGGTCTCTTTTCTTGGTGAATAGCATGTATCTCAAGTTACTGAGGCTTTCAACAGTCTTTCCATAGTAGAGGCAAGAAAGGAAATCCATTCAGCTTCTACAGTAAAATTCTTCAAATCAAGATTCCTCTTGAGCATCAAATTGATTGCTGAGGTTTTCCCTTTGCCATATGGATATGACACACTGTCACAACCAAACAATACATGAACAGCCAACAAATCATAACATTTGTCTCCTAATTTTGCAGCCATAGCATTTATGTCAAATTACTTTGGGCATCCTTGGCCTACTGGTTAGGGAATCGGACTTGTGACTGAAGGGTGGCCAGTTTGATCCCAACACACCCACACTAGTGTGTGCTTCACCTCACTGTGTGTTCACTAATTCATGGATGGGATAAATGCAGAGACCAAATTCCTTGTATATGCAAACTTGGGCTATAAACATGATGTTATTATATTTGTTGTTGTAATTCCAAATGATATGTCTCATTCCTTGCAATACTGGAAGAAATCAGTTTCTTGATTCTGTCCTCTCCTCCTGTAATCAACTTTGCAGTTTACTCTGTAATTAAGGGGGCACATTCAAGGACTATTATAGTTATGTAATGTGCACTGCTGACTAACTGGCAAGTACCTCATAACTCAGACTAGTTTGTATCAATTCTGGACTGTGGTGTCTGTTTTTAAAGCATTAAAAAATGTTAGGATGAAAAATATTGTTGTCTGTAATTCTGGGGGGAAATCCAAGGACAGTTATAACTAATCTGCTAACTACCTGGGAAGTACCTCACAACGTTGCAGTCTGAAATTCAGCGACTGACTCAAGGGAAATTAAAGCTAACTTGCTAACTAGTTGGTGAACTAGGGTACATCAGACTTGCTATAATATTCACATTAAAATGAATTACTATTGAATGATTGTATTCCTGTATGTATTAAGCTACATGGCAGTTCCATAATTTATTTAATTTAATACCAAACATGACACGATTTAGAGGTATAAGCTATTATGCAGCAAAAAGGAACCTAATTTGACCATGTTCACTTTGCAAAAGGTATTTTGTTCTCTGGATTGGACCTAAACTATTTTTTTCTACTTTTTTATGGTCAAAGCTGATTTCTGTATGAAAAGAGCTTTAATTTGATACCATACATGATGGGTATATATGTTAATGTCTATTTAGATGATTTTATATTATTAAAAAAGGGGTGTGGCAGCTGATGCCATTTTAAAGAAAATGAGCGGCACCCGTCAGATTCTGAAAGGACACCCACTTACCTATCAATTTATGCAAAAAAATTGCATTAGTAGCTTATGTCACACTTATGCCCAAATTCCGCAAAGTTCTACCTGACTAAATACAAGTATGCTATAATTATTCATACCCCTGGCAAATATTGATTTAATGTTTATTTTCTCTTGACCAATATGTTTGTTCTGACTGAAAATGACACTGCTGTCGCTAAAGGGTTGTAAGACAATGTGGAAGAAACATGGAATAAAAAAAGAAGCATTTTCATCTTTTCTTTTTTTACATTTTATGGAAAACGGCATGTCACCCTTTTTAAATAATCAGTGGAAACATTTTTATTTAAGTATAAGTATATATACTTTTTTGATCCTGTGAGGGAAATTTGGTCTCTGCATTTAACCAAATCGGTGAATCAGTGAAACACAAACAGCACACAGTGAACACACACTAATCCCGGCGCAGTGAGCTGCCTGCTACAACGGCGGCGCTCGGGGAGCAGTGAGGGGTTAGGTGCCTTGCTCAAGAGCACTTAAGACCCGGCCCACTGGTCGGGGCTCGAACCAGCAACCCTCCGGTTATAAGTCCAGAGTGCTAACCAGTGGGCCACGGCTGCCCCTATTTGCATTCATAGCTGTCAAATGGTTCTTATAATAGGCCTACCAAGCTTCTCCATGTCTCCATAATGATTCTAGACTGCACCTTTTTAGCAGCAATCCAGTTTGAGGCAGGAACGATTCTTTGCTAAATGTTGATATTGTTCCATTAACCATTTGTTACCTTGTCTGTGTTTTGGATCATTGGGTGGTTTAATGGTCCAATGTAGTCTATTGGGTTATCTCTCTCAGCACACCTGATCTTTTCCCCCAGAATCTTAATGTAGCCCCTTGTTTTTGTGTTACCATTTACTTTGTATTTCTGCATTATCAACTGTGCCTTTAGGGTTTGTGAGGATTTGATATGCCTTTTTAATAGTTCAGCTAGTTTTTGACCATATCTCCTAGGTGTTTGTTTAAATGTGTTCAGCTTGAAATGATTGTGCTAGAACATTAGTAGTTAGTCAACTTTTGATTAGCCACCATGTATAAGGAAACATTTGTCATGTTTTTATATGCAATTTGAAAATAAACTTTGCCAGCATCATAAGTAAGTTAAAACAATACTAAAAGCAATGAAAACATGCATAAGACTGTTGCATGACTTTCCTTTTTATTTATTCATCATTATGTACTTTTCCCCCATATATGTCAGGAAAACATTACAGAACAATGGTCTGGTTGTTCTGCTTGCGGGCATGATGTGAGAAGAGTTTCAGACTGGCACTTTCTGAAGGGGCCAGAGCTGAGGGCAGGGCAGCAGTGTCCGATAAACCCTTGTTGAAGTCATGTGTCAGTAAAGAAAGGACCAGAAGAGGAAGTGGGGCTCACGCTCGAGCAGTGAAGACGAGGTCAGACTTTCAACAAGGCACTACAACAAGGAAATACCCAGACCAAGGGAAAAAAAAATAAACAAAAGAAAAACAATAATAATCAGAACCAGTGCTCGCTTTTAGTTAGAATGTTTATTACAATACATACAATTCACATTTGACCTTGTGACCCCTGCGTGCCTCTGCCCTGACCCTGACGATGATGAGGGGTGCAGTGGGGGGAGGTCACTTAAGTCCAGTCTTTGCCTGTGTGAACCCCCCCTGCCAGCACCCCCAGCAGCACAGCCCCCCACACCCTTAACTCCATCCAAACATACAGGGTGCAAATGAAAAATGTGCAGCAATAATTTATGGATACAACATGTCTGATATACTAATAATCACTGCAACTTTTGAATAAAGCGGCTTTCTCTTTTTTTTAAATTCCATTACTACTTCAGCGACTGTACAAAGGAATGATCTTTTGTTTTACGTGAGGGCACGTCACGTTCTCAAAGGAACGCCTCGCTCTCTTTTAAAGTACAGCTTTAAAAACAGACAGACGGGCAACAGAAATACACAAGAAACAGAGACTGGATGGAAAAAAAAAAAAACTAAAACAAAACAAAAAACAGGAGTGGGGTGGGAGTATCAGCGACTAGACTCCACCTCCACAATGGGGAGAACAAAGCCTGATTGGTTTGTGATTGCGTGCTGGGTGGGACCCAAAGCGGGTGCGTTAAGCTGTGGCAATGGTCCTCACCCTCCTTTACCCAACTGAATACCGTCACAAGCCCTCAGCCCCCGGCCCCATCTCTCACTCCCATCAAGCTGGCAGGCACTGGTGATTGCAGTAATGGAGCCAAGCCACTGGAGGCCACTGCACTGCAGGCAGACAGGGAGCCCCCCCCCCCTTCTGAACCAGGCCGTCAGAGAACAAACAGAGGATACAGGAGACTACACTGCTAACCAGTTACGCTTCATTGTTACAGTCCATACAATGAGAAAAATCAGGTCATTAGACTGAAAGTGTTTTGTGTCTGTGTGTGTGTGTGTGTGTGTATATGTGATTGAGAATAAGAGAGAAAACTGTAGAGGTGGGTATGTATGAGTCTCCGTGCGAGATGGTGCTACTGAGGGAGGGTCGTCCACTTGGAGAGGATGAGTGTTTAGACAGCGACTGACGGAGTCCTGTGTGTTTGGGTGTTGAGGACCTGGGGTGGGGGAGTATGGGTGGAGAGGGGTTACATGTTCGGTGACACTCCCGTTCAGATCGTCCATCATATCCATGCAGGTCCGTAGTGCGTGCTCAGGGCAAATGGTTCACTGGTCTGTCAGTCTACCACAAGAAAAAGCCTGCTGGCGTCCTCCCCCAGAGCCAAGACAAAGTTCTGGAGGCCAACAGGGGGCCAGTCGATGTCCGTTCCATCGTTTGGATGTTGAAAGCTTTTTTTTTTTTTCTTCTTCCGTTTCTCTGATAGGCATGGCTTTCCATGGCTTCTACAAAACCTATTTACAAACATGGAAACATCTACTGGAAATCTACACGTTCAGGGCGGAGAGGAGAGGCGTTGGGCGGTCCTGTTTCAACACCCCATCACATCCACCAAACACCAATACACACCCACACACACACACACACACACACATTCTCCCACTTGGTCCAAATGTGGATGCAGTTCTGTTTATGGGCACAGCTGGGCCCAAACAACACAATTGTGGCTCTCCAGGGTTCTGAATGTGTGCAACAGGTTGATGCACCACCCAAACACCAACACACATGCACCCACCCACACACACACACACACACACAGACTTCTGCCCCTCTCTCCTCTCCACTCTTTTCCAGATCCCCACTCCAGCAACGCAAGTCCTCACACCATGAAGGAATTCTGATTCTTCAGCTTTTCAAGTTCCTTAATTTGCTGTCTCAAAAACAGTATCCTGTAACAACAGAAAACAAAACCAGTGTTAAAAGCACAACACACTCAAGTGTCAATCTAAACAAAAGTGGGCAGCTGTGGCCCACTGGTTAGCACTCTGGACTTGTAACCGGAGGGTTGCCGGTTCGAGCCCCGACCAGTGGGCCATGGCTGAAGTGCCCTTGAGCAAGGCACCTAACCCCTC
Source organism: Alosa alosa (assembly GCF_017589495.1). NCBI lineage: Eukaryota > Metazoa > Chordata > Actinopteri > Clupeiformes > Clupeidae > Alosa > Alosa alosa. The sequence continues at coordinate 17,522,592 of NC_063204.1, forward strand.
CCTGCTCCCGAAGCCCGCCCGTTGTAGCAGGCAGCTCACTTTCATGCCAGGATTAGTGTGTGCTTCACCTCACTGTGTGTTCACTGTGTGCTGTTTGTGTTCACTAATTCACCGATTGGGTTAAATGCAGAGACCAAATTTCCCCCACGGGATCAAAAAGGTATATATACACTATACTTAAAACACCAAAACGTTGAAGACCTACATCCATCTGAAAAGCAATCTATTTGCCTCCATAATTAGTTTTTTCATGAAAATTGTCAAAAGCGTTACACCAATCAGCAGCCTACGTCAGGGGCCTAACGATATGCATATCGAAACCGAAATCGTGACACTCATATCCACGAACCTGTGTCGCAGTGTGAAAAGGCAGAATCGTGATGCACCCCTTCTAGTGTTTTACCGGTACGTTGTCCAAAAATAAATAAGTAAATCATAATTTCATGATTCTCGTAGCTTTCATTGTAGACTATGCGTTTACCCAACAGTATAGAAGTAAAACCCCTCTCCTTGCTCCGCTCTCGCTCTCTCTTGCACGCTCAATGGACACGCGCCCCTCGGCATTCACATTTAATCCAAATAAAACATTCACAACAAGAAAGCAAGGACGCATAGAAGACGACTAGCTAAATTATTATCAAATCCGGTTAGCATCATTAGCATGCTGCACACATTTAAAACTCTTACATTCAAGTTGACTGATCATCTCAATACCAATGTTTTTCAAGACTCAAAAGGGCCTGTCCCAAAGAGAAAAAGTATTACCTTGAAACTTAAACACACGTGGGGAAACTGAACAGTCCAACCAGTAGACTATGGTAAGCTAGCCTATTTTAGCTATTCAGCTATTTCCAGGCTTCAACCAGACAGCTGAATTAAAAAGGTAGAGTTGTAATAAAAATAGTAGCCTATAATCTGCATAAAGTGTGCCGTCATGAATATCAGGAATTCAGTATTTTCTCCTTTATATCAGGATATAATATAATACAGATATACAATAATATCATAATAATATACCCCCAAAAAAAAAAAAAAAAAAAAGGTATGTATCGAACCGTGGGTCAAAAATCCTGATACAAACCGAATCGTGAGTTTGGTGTATTGTTACAGCTCTAGCCTACGTATATGACGTCTAATGCAATCCATCAATAAATAAGTCAACCCAAGAGCACAGAAACACGTTTATGAATCATGACAAGAGCACAAACGCATATGTGTGATGTGAACCACAAAAGGATCCCATGCTAGCTTGTAACAGTACCTCTGCTCACGCAGCGTGGCCTGGATCTCACACACTCGCACCAGGGAGCGCAGGTTCTTCAGCTCGGTACAGTTCTCCGACATGTAGATGCTGCCCATGGTGTGGGCCTCCTCACGTAACCGAGATGCCTATGGGACACAAGGAAAGGGAGAGAAAGATACCATTACCATTGCTATTACTATTACCAATATTGATTTTATTTACTCTTTTTAATAAACTGCTTTGGCAAAATTGCACCAATTGCAATACTGTCATACAAATAAGGGACATTAAATTGAAACTGAGAGGAAGAGGAGGGGGTTGGCTCCAGTTAATCTGTGACTTGCAACTGAGAAATGGAGCAGTTTGAAGTCACTTGTAAACAAATTGAGCTTTTGAGGCAGCCAGCAGCCCACTGAGTCAAATTAGCATGTGAATGCAGACAGTCAACACAAACCACCCACGACTGCGTGCGCACACACACACACGGAGGAAGAGACAGAAGGAGAAAGATGGACAGATTGTCCAAGACGACTAAAAACGGTAGAAGTATATTTCACTTAATAACTGACCCTGTTTCACTAGCGACAGATCTGACATATATTGTAAATGAACATTGCAACAATACAGTGTTCACTGCTAGGTCATTCCTAATTTCATACTACTTCAAAATATGTTGAATGTTGAAAAGTTTTTCAACATACAAGATAAAGGGGCATACATACATTAACTATTGTTATTGACAATGACCAGTGATTGGACAGGACATTTATAAATACCACCCACCCTAACTGCTCATTTCAGTCTGAAAGGATCATCAGTGAGAGGTCTTTGATTGAAGCAGGGTAGTAGTGAGATGGATATAGACCCTGTTTACATTTGTCTTTGAAATAGGTCTTCTGCGATCACACGTGGATAGCGCTGCTAAATACATGTGTGAACAACCACCAAGATGCATTGCGATATGATTACTTAAACCACTTGCCGAAGTGATTTGGGACACATTTGACCACATATCTTCTGAGTAAAAGCTAATGTGTCCATGACGATGAGACCTAGTGGATGTAATTTAGACCGTAACAAATACTGAATACACTGAATACATCTCTGGCTGTACACTTTAGATGCATGTGTAAACGTGTGTCCATTTATGATCGAATCTGCCAAGGCGCATATTAAAGTAACACGATGGAACAATCAATATCTATGCCCCCTGGCATCAGTACTCAATGTCATTTAAGCAGTACCCAGTTAGTCAAAAAACGACTAAAAGGGTTATTATACCACCCGATTGACATTACAGTAGTGTGCAATATCAAGTGTTGCGGGCATGCATTGGCAATTTTAGAGACTCCATTCTCTGTATCATAAGTCAGTAAATCAGAATGAGTTTGAAGCTGTTATTCTAAGGTAAAAGAAGTGCACTTCTTAACCAATTTAAAACCAAAACCAAGTATAAACACACTAACAGTGAATCAGAGCGAGGCGGCCAAAAGTACCTGTTTCTCGACGTGCTCTGCAGGCCAGCCCTGTACGTGCTTGATGAGGTTCTCATCAAAGTGTGCCGCCAGGGAGGGGGTGAAGCACGCCGACCGTCCCGTGGATTCCACCTGGGCCCCCCCACTCGCACCGGCTGCCACACCCACTCTACTGCTACTGCCGTTGTTACTGGTGCTGCTGTTGCTCGCGGCAACATGGTTGGGGCCAGGGGAAGGGCTTCTTTGACTGCTGTAGAATGACAGAAAATAAAAACAAGGCTTTAGGCCGAAGGTTGACAACACCTCGCTACTACATACATGTCCAAAAACTTCAGCAAAGCTTAAGGGGTGAGTTGATTTTCCCAAAATAATTATTGGAGGGTCAATGGCCAGACCTTTGGTAGCCTAAACCAGTGGCATGAGTATAAACATATTGACCCATTATTGATTTATTTCATCCACCATTTTTATTTCATGGAGTACATTAATATTTCACATATTGTTTGCAGGCATCAAATCCATGTTAATCCTCCTCACGTGTCTCTTCACCCACACAGGTATGCAGTATCACACAAAGCTACATACAGGTGCATGAAACTTTCATCTAATCTAGATTCATTACACAAAAAGTTCAAGCCTCAAGAACTTGATTATTCTCAAAATTCTCTCTCAAAATATTAGAAAAGAGAATTTCTAATACAGAAATGTTGACATGGGGGGCTTTATACGATGACTGAAGAGGATGGTTGACACCGCTTTCTGCACAACTAATGGCTGCCCTGATGGGGTTAGTATAAAACTACATGGACATGCATTTCCTTTGAAATTAAGTAAACAAATGCATTTAAAACCTTTGTTTACAAGAACAATGTGTATGCTATACTTCCAAAAGGATTCAGTAAGAGCTTAAGTTTAATTTCATCACTGGTAATGCCGTCTTGGAAATAGAAAATGAGCCGAGTGTGTCCAGATTTATTCTCAATCAAGAATTGGTTTGGTGTCAGTATCAGTGGATATTAAGGCTGGGCGATAAAATTATAGCAATATATAAGTTCTGATCAACTAAATACTGAAAAATGGAAAAGCATTTTCCAAGACTCAAAAGGACCTGTCCCAAGGAGAAAAAGTATTAGTTTGAAACTTAAACGCATGTGGGGAAACTGAACAGTCCAAACTAATCAATTAGGCTACTTTGTTTACAATATTTCCAGGCTTCAGCCAGTGACAGCTGATGCAGAGAGACCGAAAGAGGTAGAGCTGTTGGAGCCTATTGCAGGCCTAATAGTAACAGTAGTCTACTTACAATATCTACATATGAGTGCAAGTCATGAATAATCATATAAAAAAAATTATATCAGTAGTTTATATAACTAGATGTACCGCCGAGCGGTACAAAATATGACCGCCGCCCAGTCCAGCACATTTTTTCCACAAAAATAAATCACGCTGAAAGGCCTATATGATTCTAACTGTCTCACTAAATTGCATTATCCACACTCAATTCTCACTGGTATCTGCTAGACAACAAGTACCAAAACATGATTAGATTTCACATGTAAAATTCATTTTATACAACCCCATCCCCATCTTGCCTGTTCATAATTCTGAGAAATTCTTGAATTGTGTGCATGTGTGCGTGTACATGTTTATGTGTGTGTGTGTGTTTGCCTGCGTATGTGTGTTTGTGCGTGTGCATGCATGCGTACATATGTCTACTGTGTGAGTATGTGTCATACGTATGATTACTGTGAATGTATGTGTGTGCGTGTGTATCTGTTTGCACATGGAAAGCGATGATTCGCTAACACATCAACAGAGTGTCTGGTGGCCTTCTCCAACTAGGGTAAGTTGTGTCACTGATACAGTGGCAACAAACTAGTTGCCAAGTTTAGTGAAACACAGCATAACTTGTGTGTGACCGTTAACATGTGTGCTGCATGTCCTTGATTGCCTAGCCTTTCTGCCCCCCCCCCCCCCCCCCTCCCACCCCCATTCCCAACACACACACAAAAAACACCCGCACTTACATCACGGTCATCACCTCACATACATACAGCACACTGCTTGCTACAGTAAGCCTCCTCTACATACTTCCTGCACACTGCCCCCCCCTCCCTACATACACAGCACATTGTCTTCAGGATCTTCTCCAACACACATCCTCTACATACTTACAGCACACTGCCCCCACCTACCCACACTACCCACACAGTCACTGCTCCACTCCTCTCCCGCCCACACACACACACATCTTCACTGTCATCACTCACATAAATCATACATACAGTACTCTGCTTGCAATATTAAGTCCCTTCACCATACTTGCAGTACACACCCCCCCCCCCAATACACAGCACATTGTCTCATGAGGAAGCTTCTCCAACACACATATTGCACACTGCCCTCTCTGCCCTTGGGTTGCTCTTGGGTGCTCCTTGTTGGTGCTGCCCCCCCCTTCAATCCCAATTCTCCCCCAACTTTCTTATACAGCCCTTGCCAGCCCACCTAATCTACTAAACCCCTCTTCTACTGCACTTTTTACCCCCCCCCCGGTCTGTGTGGTAACTTTATTCAGCCTACTGCATTCCCCTTTGCTCCGGTGCACGTATGGAAGTTAACTGGGGAGGGAGGGTAATATTGCCTACCTGTCATTGTTGATGTGAAAAACTTGCTTCTCACAACATACCGTTAAGAACAAATCGTATTCTTTTGGGATGTTTTTCAACCAGGGGGACCAGGATGCCACATTATTTTTTGGTAATGAAAATGATCAACCTACAGAGGGCTGATTTCAAAGACCCCCACGAAAATCAATGAAAAAAGTGAAAAAAATGATGCGACAAGCTTGTCCATTTTGCAGCAACTCAAATTGGTACTCAGTAGTTCGTGATGGACCCCACATGCTTGACAATGAGATGGCGGATGGTGTACTGGGGGTCAGCGGCCTCTGCACCAGTACAGGGTCAGACAATGGGTCTGAAGATTCATCCCGATACCTAAGAGCAGTGAGGGTGCCGTTGTCTTGCCCATAGAGGTCTGTGCGTCCCTCCAAGGGTATGCCTCCCGAGACCATCACTGAACCACCACCAAATCGGTCATGCTGAATGATATTGCAGGCAGCATAATGTTCTCCACAACATGTCCAGACCCTTTCACGTCTGTCACATGTGCTCAGGGTGAAACTGCCCTCATCTGTGAAAAGCACAGGGCGCCAATGGCGGACCTGCCAATTTTGTATTCTATGGTAAATGGCAATTGAGCTCCACAGTGCTGGGCAGTGAGCACAGATCCCTCTAGAGGCCATCTGGCCCTCAGGCCACCCTCATGAAGTCTGTTTCTGACAGTGTGGTCAGACAATTTCACACCAGCGGCCTGCTGGAGGTCATTTTGTAGGGCTCTGGCAGGGCTCCTACTGTTCCTCCTTGCACTTTTGAGACTGCGCTGGGAGACACATAAGTCCTGGCAATGGAATGTATTGGTGTGCCATTCTGGAGGAGTTGGACTACCTATGCAACCTTTGTAGGCTCCAGGTACTGGCTTATGCTACCAGTAGTGACACTGACCCTACCCAAATGCGAAACTTGTGAAAAATCACGCAAGGATACCTCTCTAGTGCACCTGTTGTTAACTTTGATGACACCAAAGCAGGTGAAACTGATTCACAACCACCTGTTACGTAACTGGCCAGACCGATAGCTTACAAGTTTGATAGACTTGATGCTATACTCCTATGAAAAAGTGTTCCCTTATTTATTTTGAGCAGTGTATTTTAGAGTGGCCCAGCAAGAGTCCAGACCTCAATCCATCAAAAAAGTGAGTACAAGGCCAGAGTGATGGCAAATAATCGTTCCTGCCTCAAAACCCGGATTGCCGCTAAAAAGGTGCAGTCTACAATCATTGTGGAGACATGGAGCGGCTTAACGCATTGAGAACCGTTTTGAGAGCTTTGATTGCAAATAAAGATGTTTCCAGTGATTATTTTAAAAGGGTATGAATAATTGTGGACACGCCATTTTTCATAAAAATGTTAAAAAAGATTTTTTAAAAATTTGATTCTATGTTTCTACCACATTGTCTTACAGCCTTTTGGCATGTGGCAGTGTCATTTTCAGTCAGAACAAACATTGGTCAACAGAAAATCAATATTAAATCAATATTTGCCAGGGGTATGAATAATTTTGTTCTTAACTATGTTAGTAGCCTCCTTATTTATGAAAGGCAATTCAGACACCCTTTCCCCCCTGGCACTCAAAATTTAGCAAAGGCTACAGCCACACCACAGAGTCGTGATTGGCTCAGCAGCTAAGCAGAAGGGTGACATGAATGTATAGATCTCTATTAATTGGCCTAGTGATTCTGTTTAGAGACATGTCTTAAGTTCTTAATATCAAAATGTTTGTTTGTCTGTCTTTCAATCCAATCAATCAAGTCTTTGTGTCTTTTGGAGAAATTATAAACTCAATGACGTATAACTAATTTCTCTACAAGTAACAAAAATAACTCCCCAGTCTTTTATAGCCTACCCATTTATATAATTATTCATAGAATTGTATGCAATTTCAAAAATAAAATTTGAAATTAAACAAATGTTAAGAACTGTATAGCATTTTGGGGCCCCATTACATCGCATCGCATCATATCGAATCACACAGAATCGTTCTGTATTAAATTGTATCATTTCTGAATCGTATCGTAGCTTATGCATCTAGATACATATCAAATTTATATGGGAGAAAGGCACATCCCCATCATAACCCTAATTTTTCCACATCAGTTATGCAATTTCCTGATACACCACTAGATGGCACCATCTACCTGCTTGATGAGAGCAGTCGTAATGAGGTAGAGATCAGAGACTCTCCAGGGTCTGCTGTCAGCTCCTATTTAAATAGCCCATTCACAACACATCACACTGAGCTTCTGACTCCAGAGCAGACAAGCCATCTGCACCACACCACGGACTACAGCAGACAGACTGCGGAGCCTGATCCCAGAGCTGTGTGGGTGGAGCAGGACGAAGTGGGGCACATTTTACACACTAACACACACGACCCACATTCCAGCACTCATGTGCACATACAGCCTGCTAGTGCAAGGTCCCTCTAAGGAGCTCCCAAGCTCCCTCTAAGGAGCTTCCACCACCGGAAAATAAACTGAAATCACTGCGTGCGTACACACAAACAATCATAAACGCACACCATAGTCTCAAACATACGCGTGTTCATCTATCTGCAGGAGGCGGAAGCACAAATATGGGTCATATGTCGGCTCAGCGAGAACCAGCACATGTGCGCACACACAGCAAATGGTGTGAGAGCTCATTCATAGCGCATTGTGATGCTCAGCCAGAGGGCATCAGTAACCCGTCAAGGCAGCTAGCGCACACGGACACCTCAAATCCAACTCCCACAGACAGTCAGTCACAAGTGTACAACCCACTCCATGAAGAACTTGCATATCTTTTGCATGTGTGTGTGTGTGTATATATATATATATATATATATATATATATATATATATATATATATATATATATATATATATATATATATGCGTGTGTGTGCTCACCTCTGCCTCTGAAGGTTGCGGGGAGAGCTGGCCGTGTCGTGGTGCTTGTCTGAGGGGAGGGGCTGCTGGGGAGAGGGTTGAGGGTGAGAGCCGGCCTTTACAACAGGTGTGCTCACCTGAGAGAGAGAGAGAGGGGGGGGGGGGGGGGGGGGGGGGGGGGTGGCACAAAAGACAGTAGTAAAAAGGAGAGGGTCAGACAGGTACAGACCAAACTAGTGAGCCAATATCAAAAAAAAAAATCAGGTAGCAGCCACTTCCTAAGAAATCCATTACACAATATTTACTGAAAATGTTTAAGACACTCATCGGACACAAGCAGAGAGGCTTTGGTACCTTGGTCTGTGTGGTGACGGGTGGCGTGCTGAGCAGTGGCTTGTGGGATGCGGTGTTGGTCTGGGGGGTGCTGATCCGGGGGGACACGTAGGAGCGGGGTGATGAGGCGTCTGAAGTCAGAGACATGGGCGACTGGCTGGACTGCTGGGCTGCTCAGAGAAAGGACAAGAGAAGCACACGCACTCAGGACTCCACTCAAGATAACTGCTCTGAGATTGCACCTGTATAATGGAGTTACATACAATATAGGTACTGAGGGAAGTAAGTGTCTTCATTTGGAAGTGTGTAGCCCTAGTGTCCTCCTCAGCTGGTTAGTCAACAGCGTGTGTAGGCTAAACTCAAAAATATCAGATAAATGTTAATAGCGACCTAGCCATTTAAGTGTGTCAAAAAAAAAAGTCTAGTGTTCATGTATCCACTAACACTGTATTATGTCATGTATGAAGATTATACTGTAATCTTCTGTAAATCACAGCCGGCCGCGGCCGTTACAGTAGAATTCTAACAAGCCGTCGACGGCAAGGCATGTATCCATGTGGCCTGGGAAGACAACTGGGTAAGCAGGAAGAGCAGTACCACATTGGTAACAGAGGTGAGTGAACGAGACAGCGGTAGAGGGGTGTGTGTGTTAGCAGTCTGGGTAGGCAACAGCAGCCTGAAGGAGACTTCCCATTGCACGCGGAATGCGCTTCGCTTGCCACTAGGTTGCTCTTGGTTGAGGTCATTTACATTTTTTTTGTTTGTTGTGGTTGCCACAGGGCTCAGCGCAAAACACCTATGATTTACAGCGTGCCTCAATCAAAGTTCAACATGATTGAATTTCGACTGCGGCATGCACAGAACGGGCAAAGCGGCAAAACGGCAAAACGCCGCTTGTGCTATGCTTTGCTCGGCACTGTGCAAGCCATTGACAATAATGGGTTTCATAGCGCAGCGCTGCCGTTTGCGCATGCAATGTGAACCCTGCTTGAAGAGGCAGGAAGGTTGGCTGTACCCGTGGGTGTTGTGTGAGAGTCTCTACCTTGGTTAGACAGCTGGGCAGCCTGGGAGAGCAGGGAGGTGATGTTGAAGGCAGACGGACCGGCCGTGAGGATCTTGTGGAGCATAGACTGCAGCGACGCCTGAGTCACAGCTGCTGTCAGAACTAGAGTGTGAAAAACAGAACGATAGATAGATAGATAGACAGAAAGAAAGAGAGAGAGAAAACGAGCAAAAAAAAAAAGGATTGCATTAATTAACTGAACTCTCACATCTCACTAAAGCTTCATTTGGGCAGCAGATTGGAACTAAACATCAGCTTGTGCCACAAGGACGGGGAGAGAGCCATTGGCAAAACATGCTTAGAACCTTTGATCGGAGGTCTGATCACAGTACAGCAGTAATTACATGATCAGAACATGAGCTATAAATCCTCTCTGGTTAAATGACACTAAGAGACACACAAAATAGCACATACTTCAAAGGTTGAATTATGAGTCATGATTTCATCACCACAATGGTGATATTTAATTCAACACAGCAATTGAGAGAGATTAACAAATCTGACAGAATTACAGACCCTATGAAAAGCACTACTCACATTATTATCCCACAATCACACAACTGTATGTTTCACAAGAAAAGTCTCTTTGCTTTATCAACGGTTAAGCTTAAGTGAGAGCAGCTGTTTGCTGGAAAGTACTAGTACTAGTCTGCAACCTCTGAAGAAAGCAATCTAAAAGATAGATTGGATATGGCCAAGTTGCCACTTCTTTAGATACTTTCAAATAACTGATGTGCTCCCATGCCAGGCAAGGACAGTTTCGCAAATTCTGCAGTTCACAATTATCTTTGCAGAGAAAAACACATTTTTGAGATCTTATTTGGTCACAATAGTATTGCGATTGTTACAGGGCGTCATTTTTGAAGTACAAATTTAATGACCAAGACCTTTTTTAAGACCTCTTAAAGTAAAAATGAATACCAATCGCAGAAGTTGTTGTTGTAGGGTAGGCAGGTAAAATAAAACAGAACCGTCAATGCTCACGTTTTTGGAGTACACCTTATTTTGAAAATGTTTTAAAAACCTTTGGATAAACAGACATAATACAATACATTTTTGTAAACATATTAATTTAACATTATGTACGTATTTGCAAGCTAGTTTGGTTGTTCATCAGCTAGCAAAGTAAGTTATGTTGTCCATGTAGGCTAATGCACGTGGTTAAACTTAATTTATCATAGTAGCCTGTTTATAACATCAACCAATGGGTACTCAGATAATGCAGATTTTTAAAAATGCCAATAACTCGCAATGTTACTCAAAGTGAAACTATATTTTCTGATTTTAGAGCCATTTGTTTTTCCATAATCCTGTTTAACGTTACATAGGCCTACCAACAAACAATCTGCGTCAAAAAGTGATTATTTCCACTAAATCCATAATCATAATGAGAGGTGAAGATAACTGATGGATGCTGGATGGCCATGCCTCTGCAAGACACCATACATTGTGTACAGTATGCTGTACTGATATTACCAGTGAATGGCAGTGAAATCTGATGACACAGACCTAACCAAACAAATAAAAACAACCATCCTGGAGTACCTCAACACCAAGTACAAAGACGACTGTGGATGACCTGTTAAGTTTGGCATCCACACTTGACCCCCCACAATGATGATGACCAGATTAAAGTCACTGCGTCATCAATTACAATACAATCACTGAACTCATGGCTATGACAGTGGAAGACCGCCCTAACCCAGGTCCCTCAACTGCTGCAGCTATGGCTACAGCTGCAGAAGGTGGAGCAAGTGGTGGTGGTGATGACACCAGGGAGGCAGCAAAACAGACCAAAAAGCCTTTTGGGAGGTACTTCAAAAAACACAAAGTCGGAGGAGAGGACTCACTGGCTACGGCCATTGAAAAGGAGCTCAAGAGCTACTTAATGATACCGGAGGTGGACAGTGACGTTAATCTACTTGATTGGTGAAAATCACAAGAGGTAAATTTCCCCAGACTGGGGAAACTTGCTAAAAAATATCTATGCATCCCTGCCTCGAGCAGCCCTTCAGAAAGGGCATTCAGCACTGGAGGAAATGTTGTAACATGTCACAGGGCTGCAGTTAAACCTGACAGTGGACAGAATGGTGTTCTTGGCTCATAATTTGAAGTAAATGTATATCGGCTCCTACACACAGTTGCGTGCGTTGCAGTGCTGGAGACGCATCCCATTCACTTTACATGGGCTCACGTCATCCGCTTGGCTTAACTGAATTGTGGGTCCGCTATGCCAAGGCTTCTCCCGTTGCTCGCGTTGAGAAGTTCAGCTGTTGCTGCACCGAAAGACGGACTGATTTGGAAGTGCACCTTTTGGGCAGATTTTCCTTTTAATTTTTGTGTAATCTTTGTACTGAGCAGTTAGGCCATAGGTTGTAAGGCAATATCTATCAAGGGCACAACCCAAGGAGTGGACTTATATGACCAGGTTTCTGGGATCACTGAATTTAACGGGAAGAAACGTTGGACTGCTAAAAAGAATTCAGGACAATGTGAGAGGAAGAAAGGCCTGAGTTGGAGGTAATTTTCCTACACCATCATCCACTAGGAATCCCTTTGCAAGACTGTTTTGCGCTTTGATCACATAGTGAAGGTAGTGGTAAAACTTGTGAACAGCATACGAGCGAGGGGGCTTATTCATCGCCAATTCATTAAATTCATAGAAGAAACCGATGCTGACCACCAAGACCAATGTCCGTTGGCTAAGTTTGGGGAAAGTGTGCTGGCGAGTGTGGGAGCTCAGAGACGGGATCGTGTCATTTTTGGAGCTGAACGTAAAGCTACAAGGAAAGGATCAATTGGTGCATGACATGTACTCGAACTAGGGATGCACGTTATATTGACGGCCGATATATTATTGGCTGATAAATGAAAAAAAATAAATATCATCATCAGTCCGTTAACAGAATTCCGGCCGATAACTTGCGCCGATTTTTTCTTTTTTAAAGCCCTAATTTCCGGTCTAGGCATACGTAAGGCCCATCTGGCTACACTGAGCTACTTGAGCTTGGTTGGCTATACTTCTTCCTCAATAATGTCAGCGGTATGAATGTATTTCACCATTCTAACAAGATCTGTAGATCTGCGTTGAATCTGTGCATCCCATTCAAAATGCTAACCATCTCTGCTTTAGTTCCAGACAGGTCATCATTATAAGTTATTAAAACCATCGGGGCTAACCCCTTTGTAGACAGGCATAAGATACAGTCTTAGTTGCAGCTTTATTCAGTCACCCACAGTTGAAACTAAACAACAAGTTTCCCTCACAAACTCTGATTTGGTCAGCTTAGCAGTTTAAGTGTTTACTCCTAAATAAAAACAATTCATACACTGTCGCTAGCCACTCACTCGCAATTCACTGCTGTCAGGTTTACTTAAAGGAGCCACACATAGGGCTAGGCTATTGCTATTTTGTTGACTGCTGTACCATTGAGAACTATATACTATATGGATAGAATGGATGGATTCTATATACTACAGTTCTATCCATCAATGGTGGTAGGAAAAATTACTGCAATTAAATGGTGCTTATGCCCAAATCACTTCACATTTTTTTTTCAAGAGCAATATTATCAGTTATCGTATCGGTATTGGCCACAACAAACCAATAAATATCGGTTATCGTTATCAGCCCTAAAATTCCATATCGGTGCATCTCTAACTCCAACGTGAAAGCTTTTAAAGCCAGATTGACTTTATTTTCAAAACAAATCACACAGAAATGATCAGGGTTCTAAATGAACTTTTTTGATCACCAGCCAATGTGGCTGGTAACTTTCTAAAGTTACTAGCCAATCAGAATTTCTGCTAGCCAATTTGTTTCCGGTAAAAATAAGATAATTATGAGTTTATGAGATGAGTCACTGAATGCATTTGATCTTTATTAACATTGTTTGCATGGATATACTATCTATATCTCTGTCGATTTCCTCATCCCCTGCTCCATTCCTCTTCTCGCCCCCATAAGTCTGTCCCAACCACCGCCGCATTTAGTTTAATCTTAACTTAATAAAAATGAGATATCAATCATCATCAACTATGACAAGCTGGAAACTGCTACTCGTTTTCTCCCACTCACGTGTGCTCAGACGCGTTCTCAATTAAATGCAGTAGCATACAGTGTTGGGAGTAATGCATTAAAAAAGTAAAGTAATTACAGTAATGCATTGCTTTTTGCTGTAATGCAGTAATGTAAGGCATTACCAACAAAATTTCAGTAAAATACAAGTACAATTCTCAGTAACTGAAGTTACTTTGCTTTTTAATCCAAAATTGAGAAATGCTCAAATGGCACCAGAGAAGATTATCCAAGAATTAAAGAAAGTCATCTATGCTGGTCATGGAATTTGATTGCCTTGTTTAGATGACTGTAGAAAGGGAATTTAAGTTAAGTTCTCTCTGCCATTCATGCAACAGATCTAACATGGTTAGGCTATACTTCTCATTTGACTGTGAGAATAGTGAGAATAACTAAAATGTTGCTTTTACAGACAAAGATCGTAGCCATTATTCTCAAACTATTTGCATTAAGTCTACACCACTGTAAGTGGAAGTAAAGGCAACTAGCAATGATGAAAACCATTTAAAGTCAACATACAATTTCACTATGGCTAATGGCTATATTTTACTATATTAACTTGTGAGTGACCTTTGGGGCCTACATTGTCCCATGAGCCATAACTGCAACCATTGTATTTTTCTTTTGTTAGCCTTAAGCCTAGCTCATTATGCCATACCACATCACCTCCTGCCATGTAATGAGCTGCATTGAACACATCAAAATCTATTAAGAACACCAAATCCATATTTCCTGTTATTTTGGTGAAAGCAATGTAAACGTAGTGTAATGCCTTACAATTCAAAGACAGTAATATTGTAATGTAACAAATTACTTTGAGATGACGGTAACAAGTAATAAATAAGGCATTATGCTTTTCAAGTAACTTGCCCAACACTGGTAGCATAGGGCCTACGTTCAAGTTGGATCTTTATAGAGAGGACCCGAAAAGTATCATCTTTATGTATGCTGTTGGTGCATGTTTACATTGTATACTTTCTCTAACAAGAGTAAAAAACAGTTTGCAGTCCAGCTAGGCCTACTATTTATTGGCTAAATATTGGTCCCTCCTCTCTCTCTACACACAGTGCGTGATGCGTGTGGTGGTGGTCAACTTTTTCAGGCAACTTTTTAAAACTGATAATTTTCGCCTATACAATCTTGCTGCTTCAGGTTTTGCGGCCTCCACTACATGACATCAGCCTCGCACAAAGGAAATAGGCTAGGTAAACAAAATGCGTTAATATTTCGTTACGTGTTATGTATTTGTGTTATGTACATATGCTATGTACTTTTTACTTGCTGGCTTACTGGCTAACTCCCTCCTCCTTCAGTCTATGCTCCCTGCTCTGGCTCCGTTCGTTCTTCTAATTCCTTGATTTTTCTGGTCAACGCTCCGTTCGTTTGAGTCTCTCGCGCTGGTTTCACTCCAATCTGCGCTCCGTCAATGGCCGTATCACATAGCATTACGGCACAGCACAGTCATGGGAAACGTAATTATGGAAGTAGGCCTACTGCCAAGGGGGATATATGACCGAGAGCACGTAATGCCTCATGCATCACCAGCCAAACTGGCTAGTAAGTTTTTATTAAACACCCGCCAAAATTAATTTTAACCCGCATTTGGCGGGTTGGCGGGTGTTAATTTAGAACCCTGGAAATGATTCACTCATTTCCCCACATTGGCGACGATCAAAGAGGCCCCTCTGCATGCAAGTAAATACGGCAAATCACTGGACATCCTGCACGCAGAATTCTGCCGTCGAGAAAATTGAGAATCCTACTTTAACTGGTGTCATGCCCAGTCACTGGACTAGTAAACAGTAGCGGAGCTGCAATTGGAGCTGATCGACCTGCAGTGCGACTCTGTCCTAAATGAGAAGTTCAACTCAAGGAGTTTTATCCATTGCTAAACGAGAACAAGTTTCCAAACATCCGGCAGGTGGCCCAGAGGATACTGGTGTTATTTGGCTCGACCTATGTGTGTGAGCAAACTTTTTCAATGTGACGAACCTCAACAAATGAAGGCAAAGAGCGCAGCTCACTGATGAACATTTGGGGGCTATACTGTGTCGCCACAAGTAAAATTACCCCAAACATTGATGCTCTCGCAAAAAAGGGGGACCAACAGCACTGTTCCCATTGAAATTGAATAAATTGAATGAACAACTAATGGCGAGTTGTTTCTTTGGTTTTTAGGAAATATGTATTGTTGCATGTCTGAGTTTAACAACATTATGTGCAGGTTAATGTGTGTAGCCTACTGTTCTGTGATAGGCTGTGTTACCTAGGCCAATGTTGGGGTGCCACTCATTGTTCATGCCTGTTCAGTGATGGAGGTTGTGAGGCGTGGTTGTGGCCAACAACAACCACAATAATATAATATAATAATAATAATAATAATAATAATAATAAGATAATTACGCAGTAGATTCTTAGCATGTATTTCAATAACAATGAATGGTACAGTATGTATTGCATGTAACTGATGTCATTTTGTAAATGTAATTTTGCCTCATTAATTGGTGGTCCGGCCCGCCGGCCAATTTTCAAAACCCAATGTGGCCCTTGAGCCAAAAAGTTTGCCCACCCCTTTAGGGTCCTAAAGTTGAAAGCTACCAGGATGGAAGTAACCTCCTTAAAAAGCCTCAATGTATTCTGAGTTCAGTCTAGTCTATATAACTGAGCATTGTATATTTTCAGCAATGGTCATGGTATTGTCTTGAGCATAAAATGGCAGAGGTTTAAAGGGGTGGTTCAGGATTTTGGACATAGGACCTCATTTCCAAGTTAGCAAGTGTGATCTGGCTTCTGACAAAAGTTCTGCTCAAAACGTTGCTGCACAGCAATGCTTTGCATCGGGCACTGTTAGGACATTCCAATTGAAAACAATGTAATTAAACTGATATCATTAACACTTGCTTGCATCGCATGTAGTTAGGATTTGGTGTAAGCAAATAGTCTACCAGATGTGGAGTTCAATCAACTAATAAACAGCTCTTATGGAACACCTCAGTGTCAACGAGTCATGCAAACAAACATCTCCAAGACTGACAATTTACGAACATTCCCAGAAACAAAAAAAGGGTCACTTAACCTCAAATTTTCCTAAATATTAGAGTCTGGGAGGTTCAATTCTCCAGCGTCTATTAAAAGTCTACTTTGCTCTTAATCATATGGTGGAGCTGGCCTGACACTCATCTGTGCCACCTTGGCTTGCACTCAGCAACCTCAGCAAGCCCAGCGCTGGTCCAACCTGCTCAGTAAAACTCAATGCCGGAGTTTCCAGTCACGTTTAGCGTCTAGCATGTCACATTAAGTTTGCAAAAACAGAGAAGTGTAGAGACAGATAGAGAGAACAAAAGAAGGGCAAGGGGTGAGAAGTATATAACGTCCTTTAGTCAGAACCGCTCTGTTAACATATAATAACAAAGAACCTTCAAATAAAACTCAAAGGCGCTTCAGGAGCTTCCTAGGGTCACCCAGGAAAAATTCCGGCATCAAATGTGTTTGGAAGTGGAAAAGTCAACAGCAGACATTCCTCAGCCATCCTGCTCGGCCTCTTCCCAAGAGTGGTCATGTGTGTGTTTACCAATGCTGGCCAACCTTTCTTATGCACGCTCAGTCAGAACCGCACACTGGAAAACAAAATATTAGCTTCACAGCAGCCACCACTAAAACTCCAGCACTGCAGAGAAGAGCTGAGTCCAACCTTGAAGCCTATAAAGGCTGGGTGACATTACAGTCAGCCTCACAGAGCTGAAAACAGCTGCTCCACATCATGCATGATTTAGTTGAACAGAAATCACACTGTACCATGTGGCCGTGCTCCAGAATCCATGAAAGATGTGAATGAAGATCAGCTGAAGGGCTGTTATAGTTATGAAGTAAGTGTGTGTGTGTGTGTGTGAGAGAGATAGAGAGTGAGTGTGAGATAGAGAATTTCAGCATTGATAGATCTGAGTTTAACTACTGTGGTGAGCATTACACATTTGCTGAAGAATCAAATGCAAATCACACCACCAAGGTTTACACTGCTGGCACACACTTTGCAATAGAAAATACTGAGCCTCTTCATCCAGCAGTCACCAATAAAAATAAAGTTGTCAAGTAACACATGACGCCTGAAACAAGGCCAAGACACTCTTAGAAGCAGTTTGAGGTAGACTGAACTGGTGTGGTAAACAACTATGCATGGTTCTGCCATCACACTGCAAATTCCAAAGGCTATGCTGCAGATATCTTAAGGAAATCCTTCTTCATATAAAGGTGCTGATCTTTTTTGCAAATCATACATCTACATCCATAACTACCTCTGAACGACAATTTAAGTGTCCTGGCCCTGGAAATTGTAACCATTTGAAGTTTTAAGTTAATAAGGATAAAAACACGCTGAGCTTTTCTTTCATTTTTTGTACCACTTTCCCCTCATCTCCACAGCTTGATATAGGCCATGATAACACAGGCACTGAGGCCTTCTGATTGGAATAAATTAAAACACACACACACACACACACACACTCACCCTCATTGATCTTGGCCATGTCCACGCTGGCGTTGTTGAGCTGCAGGGCAGTCTGCAGCGCGGGGAGGAGCTGTCTCAGGAGGGACGGGTCCTGGAGCAGGGTGGGCGCGACCGGGGACTGCAGCACCGGGGAGACGGTCACCGTGGAGACGGAGGCCGAGCCGGCCTGAGCGGCGGCGCTGGCCACAGATGACGAGGAAGAGGAGGACTGAGACGTGCAGGAGAGGGAGGATGGCTTCTCTGATACGGACTCTGTGAGAGGGGATGATGAAGATGGACAAATGAGGACAGAGGCCTGTCAGCCATGCATACATTTCACCTGCTGCCAATTACAGACTAGAAATGGCCATCTCGAACAATCCTCCATATCAGACTACCACGATTATATATGCAAATGCATAAATTCTATGCAGGATCAAATGCCAGGACCAGACCACGCAATGTTGTCATCTTTCATGATTACCATGTCAGGAATCATAGTCAGGTCACATTGACATCGACTAATTATTGTTCACATTTTTGTGTCATCAGGGAACAGCATCAATCTCTTTGCCATGTCTGCAGAGAGCAGTCCATCATGTTACTGGTAAACTCCAGAGTATGTTGTAGGAGGATCAGAAATTTCGGATCATGCCAGACATTTGGTCAGGGTGTAGCAAAGGCTGCTTCTATGCTTCTGCGTAGAATTGACAGCGTAGCCCTGCAGAGCCCTCTGCGTCGCCGTGTACCCCCTCTGTCGCCTGACGTACACCTTCAAAAACGCATAACTTTGCGTCAAGTCGACGCAGACTGCAAGGATTGTGATTGGCCAACTCGCCCTGTGTGTTGATAACCGGCTGCTTCGAGCAGCCTACTACAGGTAGTAGCAACATGCTGGTTTGCTGACATAAATGTAAATCATGTAAATCAGGTTTCTAGGCCAAGTATACTTGCGTATACAAGGAATTTGGTCTCTGCATTTATCCCATCTGTGAATTGGTGAACACACAGAGCACACAGTGAACACACAGGTGAAGCACACACTAACCCGGAGCAGTGAGCTGCCTTGCTACAGCAGCTGTTCCCACTGGTCGGGGATGTAAGGCCACAACTTCCCCATATATTTTGCACATATTTTGGTTAAAATGACGGGGTTATCTGATTGTAGTGTCTATTTGTCAATAACATTAAGAAATCAGCACATCGCCAGCATTATTTTGTGAGCCGGTGTGGAAAGTGTGCTTGCTAGCATAACAAACCGACTATCTATTTCTCCATAACTTTGACAAAATCTAAGCATGAAAAGGCCAAACAAATAACATCAACATTCCAACACAGCAGCCTATGGAGTTTGCTACTGTGACTACCGTTTCAGTGGTGAACTACAGACAGGTTTGTGACGGCACTGAGGCAATCTCCTCTGTCTTCAGCAACCCACCAAAACTAGAACTCAGACATTTCAGGTTCAGCCACAAGCTCAGAAATTACTATGAAAAGAAAACAGTGGAGACGTTTTCTCTGTTGTACCACAGACACACACACAGACAGACACACACACACACACACAGGTAAGGGCGGTGGTGGGAAGACCAAATAGGCATAGCGACACAAGTTCCTTGATATGCGCCATAATGTCAGCATAGACCATTACTCACTGTGCTCTGTATTGCAATGTAGAGGGCAAAGGCAACAAAGATAAACAAATATATTATTGGTGGTGGTGATGAAATGGATATGGAAAAGAACATAATGGACACAAAATGGCTGCTTGATTGTTGTTGCTGATAATTGTTTGGTGGAGTGTACAGTTAATACACAAGGTAATAGGGTAATTCTTTGTAATAAATTAGCTCTAACAACCAGGTAATTATTACAGTGCATGAAAATGCACCGTTTTGTTATCCAAATCGTTCTTCTTCTTCCCACCAAATTTCTGCGTCTAATTCAGCTTCAACCCTTTAACGTAGAAACTTAGTAGTATAGTATTATAGTAGAAACACTACAATAATTCACTATTAAATAATTTAACTATTTAAACTACTCAACTATTTAACTGTTCAGCCATTTCAACTGTCAGTTTTGCATTTTATGTTACTATACAGTATGTTTTCCATTTTCATGCACTGGTAATTTCCTCGAAATTACATTTTCTAGTTTGATTTGATATGAAACACTCATGGCCAATTTATTGTGTTAATTTAAGCCAGCTGTGTTGAATGTTGAAATTTGATCTACAAGACAAGTTAGTACTATGACTGCTTCTGTGTCCCGTGTGTTCTGCGTTACAGTTCTGGAGTCACCTGGGCCCGGTGATTCCACTTTGTTGGAGTGAGGGGAAACCAGATTCTCCCTCCCTCTTGCGTGGCTTATTGTTATATTGCCTTTACCATGCAACACCATACTTTCAGGGCTTACCAGACATTTTTGAAGAGGTCACAGGCTGCCAGGCATATTGCCTATTTTCAAATCTTAAACGGTCCAGCCTGTGCCTGAAAACTTTAAGCCCTATACATTCCACTGATCTATGCAAACGCCTAACTCAAATGGCTTTACTGATTTCCACGCTCCATGGCTTCAGTTACGTTGTCCATGTTTGCGTTTGTTTTTGTCATGGTTTTCTAGCCAAATCATGACAGTACACTGTTACACTGCTGCAACTGGTCAGGCTAACCAGGTTGTATATGTAGAAATTTCTCAGATTTTATGTCAGATCATTATCAATGATCTGATATTCAATGATCAAGAGAAAATAGAAATAGAAACCTACGGCTCCTAACGGGAAGCGAACATTCATAACATAAGACAGCAGTGACTGGTGTGGACCAAATCAATCCTTGCAATATATCAGAGCAATTGATCCTCCACTATTTTTGCTTACGCCTGCTAAATACTATAACTAAAACTCTTATCAATACATATTGTGCAAATCTGAGGCAATGATACTGAAATCCATTCAGATTCCATCCATGACCCCTTTTGTGGATATCTGCTTGTGTTCCTCCAATATCGACAATTATCACAGCTCAGCTGTATGCAGCGGTTAAATCCCTCCTTAAGTTCAGACACAACAGGCACGCAACACAAGAACATCTTTTTCATTCACCCATCATCAATAGACCTGTCGCTAAGCGCCACCCTTAGAATGCTGATGAGCCAATGACAGTCCAGCCTTTATGGGACTCGGACATCAGCTCGGACAACTCCATAGGAAACAACAGGGAGGAGGCATGAAATGACAAATTAATGGTTATTTAAAATCCGACGGATAACCATGGTCAAAAGCTTTGCATGGGGGACATGTAATACTGATAGCCGGTACCCCGAGAGGCTAGAAAACGGGGTATATTTTTCATCAACAGTTGCCTACAGGACGTCTCTCGCGTTTGCAACAGCTCGACGTAATGTAGGCTACTAAGCCAACAACGTGGGCACAGGTTCCCTGTTAAATGCACATTAACCAACTACTATATTCTTACTACATCAAATACGTAACCTAACATATCTTAGTATCAATCTTCCGCTAGCTAGCTAGCATTAACGTCCGTGGTTTTTGCACGGTGATTTGCACGGCTACTCGCCACAACTGCTCGTCACCCCTCCATAGCATAATTAAGTCCCTTTTGATAACTTCTGGAGGAAAGCAAATCCTTCATCGACCAAAACGTCCTCAAAGCCTGCTTTCATATACTGTCAGCTGCCATTGTCCACAATGTATTTCTAATCAAGTCTGGTTTGTTTGTCCGAGTTCACACGGTAACAATGGGGGGGCGGAGCTTAGCGACAGGTCAATTCTAAACTCAGACAGGTTACGCGCATCCCACAACTCAAATGGGCTCCATGACATTATGCGACAACCCTGTTCTGCTATTATTTTATGTGCTTAAAATCATGATTTGCTAAAACTTTGCATCTTTAAAACTGCAGCGGTTTAGCACAGAGAATGTTAAATGCCATGAAGTGCACGCCTAGTCACAGGCACCCATCAAACAAACACTCAAATTCACCGAAAGCCAGCTTAAGCATGACATATGGATACAGAATGGTTTGTGAAGGGCCCTCATCTAATAATTCTAAAAGAAATCTCAAAACAAATCACCACTCAAAAGACTACATCTGCCAGAATGCACAACACTCACTGTTAGGGAAGCTGGAGGCAACCGTAGCCTGCATGGCCTCCCGTCTGTAGTCTCTGTCTTTGGGAAAGCTGTTGACTACCGTCGTCTTGGCAGCCTCCTTCTGCCTCTGCTCTCTGTTTCAAACACAGGGAAAAAAAAAATAATTAATTCAAATGAATAGCATCTTTGAAACACTATTCTGACAGGAGGAGACACCCCTCAAGCATTAATTGACTTAAACAGGCCAACAAGGCCTACAATTTCTGTACTGTCTAGAACAAGAGCTCCAGGACAACGAAAGGATTAGTAAATATTACTTTTGTATATCCGACATGGCAACTATGCCTGCCATTCAGAATCTTCAACTCAACGGTATACAATGTTATTCCTTGATAACCAGACTACTACAGTGCCAAATTGACCTCTGTGTACAGGACACTGCTATGAAAGTCATCATGTAGAAGTAGAAAGTAGAAGAACAAAAAGCAGGTAGCGCACCTTTCTTTTAATGAAAAGCTTAAAAACATGACTAAGAATAGTGTTCACAAGCAGCAGGGAACCTAGCTCTCCCTGCAGAGAGCAAGTGGTAAAGAGACACAAGGACCTTCAGGTCACGTCTGTCCGGTGAACAAATCCTAGATTCTGACAAACAACCAATATCCTCAATGTAGACGTTCTGATGTTTTTAATGCCATGCAAACATTTGCCAGCAGCATTTTTGAATGACAGCTGTGAATGTCAACAGATAATCAAATGTAAGACTATTTCGTATATATACACTAAATGTTGCTAGCTAAAGAGCTAATGCTTATGGGCTACACATCTGATAGTAAAACTGTACAGCATTTATAGAACAAAACAAAACTAGGCTTAATAGCCTACTAAAATCATTCCGCCTGTATGGCTAGTTAAGAGTTCTCAACTTCTTTCCCACCGATTTTAAAGCAGAAAGAAATAGCTATTGTATTCACAATGTTGAGAAATTAAATCATATTTTTGACATGTTTTTGCTTTAATTACAAACTCAAGGCACCTGCTAAACAGCAATGCAACTCATGAGAATGGAGCTACAGAGTACACGTTTCATTCGTGTTTATCACCAACAACATCAATATCAAGAGAAATTCTTCTTAATAGCTGAGGTTGACTTCATCCTACTAAACAAAGAGTGTGTGTGTGTGTGTGTGTGTACCTTTCCAGCCACTCCTTAGGCTTCTCCCACTGTGAGACCTCTGTCCTGCAGTTGTAGTAGTACTTCTTCCCAGAGGAACTAATGTGCTCTGACCAGTCATCTGCAGGTTCATAGGGCTGGGACAAAGAAAACAAGGAACATTACTACATGTACAACAAATAAACAGAAACAAAAGACATGCATGGGAGGGAAGAGCTTTCAAAGGCAAGTGGTAGAGCGAGACACACACACGGACACACACAGCGTAAGCAAGACCCAGGACTGATACAAGGCAGACAAAAAGGGGAGCAACATTGAACAGGCACGGGGGGTGGTGGGCGAAGAGGTGAGGAGTGATGCAAGAGCTGGTAATGTGGGAGAGGCTGTGTATATGCGCTGTTCTCCGCCTAAAAGGTCTCTTTGATCAGCCAGCATCGACAATCGCCTCCTCTGATCAATACCACACACACACACACACACCTAGAAGTCATTCTGTAGATGGAGCCTAATGCCATCCTTACACCAGAAGACTTGATTTGGAAACGATTTTTAAAAAGACAACAGTCTCAGACCTTCTCACATCTAAAGACAAGCCATAGAGTTTTTAAGTCACAGACTATGATTTTGAAATGACTCGAGATCTTGCATGGTCACTATTTACAAGACTGCAACTCGATTCCTTTAAATTATTTCCCATTGTGAACTAGATATCAACTAGCCTGGAAATCCAGACCCAAATCTAGAAAGATTTACGGTCTGGCTATGAGTAATGAAAATGGCCCAACTCGAGGGGTGGCACCAAGCATGCATTTGGAAATATAACTGCACGCAATTGGACGCTTAGCTACCGGCGGAGCTAACTGGTAGATTGGACTTGCCGTATCCGGTTGGCAAAACAGCAAAAATGTCTTTCTTGCAAAGGAAAGATTCAAGCGCCTGTCTTCTGTTATACCTAGCAAAGCCAAGTCTAACTCGTTCATTGTAGCGGCCAAAGACATTTCAAACAACTGGAGTTTATCCGTAGCCATCTTGCAACATTTACTGACTGATTCCGGACTCAGCACTGTCGTCATCTGTTTAGCTCGCCTCTGGCCCGCCTATATCAGATACACCGATGTGATTGGTGCAGCCCGGTCCAATGCCATGGGTAATGAGCATCATTATTGATTGCCAGAATGACTCGCTGAGCAAATTCAAATTGTGCTCTCGCGAGAATCTGGATTTCCAGGGTAGATATCAACAGGAACTCATACGATAGATATGAGTAGGCTAAGTCATATTTTCATGTTTCTGCAGCATTGTTTCATGTGTGACATTCCTAAACAAAAGAGTTGCTGTCATGTGGAATAGCGGGATAATAATTTATAAGAAACAAACTAACAAATAACCATTACAGCTACAGCTGTCGCCTCCTTTGCTCATTCCTGTTTGATGTTGGAGAAAGGTCACTATGGGTTGTGATATTGTTTGTCACTACTTGCATGAGCCACGACTAAAAGACTTAAGATAATATCAAACATGTTTGACGTGGTCGTAAGACCAAGAAGAGTCAGACTGACTTAAAAGCGCTAAGATTGGCACCTTACACTAAACGATCTAGGATTTACAGGAGCGCGCCGCGACTCCAGTAAACTCCCATGATTTCATTCTGACTTTGGAAATTTAGTTGCCGACTGAAATCGCTCAGGCTAATATGATCATTTTGACAGATTCGACTGAGATTCGGTAATTTAATTACCAAGTCGACAAATAAGGACCATTCTTCCACGACGAGTCCTCTTATGTCTTCTATGCTTATGTCATGGTCACCATTTTGAACATATTCAAGCCTCGTTTTGGGCGACTATGTGACATAAGTGTATGGCGACTGTGTGAAATAAGTGTGCTACTGCTGCTTTTGTCATGTGACCAGTATACAAACTACAATCTCAGTGCTAAGATGTCATACTTTCAGCAATTTCAAGGCAATACTTTGGAGGACCACTGAGTCACTGCTTGTTGAAATAACTGCTCTCCTTTACCAAAACGATTAAGTGTTGAAGGCTTTGAGGCAAAGATCCCATCACATTTCCTTCCATGAGTCATATCATAACCTGTGTTTGTGTGCTTGCATACAAGCACATACACAAAAGGTCAACAGTTTAGTCCTGTAATATGCTTGGAACATCGAAAAATTATGGTCCTGCAGATATTAACTGAAGACAGGAAATGACCTGACCAGGAAATGACCAGAAGACATCACTGTCTACATGTCTGTTAGGGGTGTGCAAAAAAAAAAAAAAAAAAAAAAACCATTCACATTTGTATCGCGATTCAAGCTCTACCGATTCAAAAACGATTAATAGAATTCCAAAAATCGATTCATATATTTTTTCCGTTTTGTAACGCCATTTAAACTATTTTCCTGAAAGAAGTTTAGCTCGCCATTCCCATAGATGGCGCCGCGTCCATTTTACATTCTTGACGCCTGGGCACTCTTTACTTGACATAATGAAAAGTATGATTTCAACAGAGGTAGCCCATAGCTGAGGTAGCCTAGTCGGCGCAAATGTGTGTAACAGACCACTGTCAATGGTCTGTCAATGACGGGTTTCATTGAAAGTAGACGGGTGGATCAGCTGAACTGTAAAGAATGCATAATACAAGTTCAGTGTTGTGTGTGGCGAACTATTTGTTTCTCAGCAGAAGCCATGAAACGGGAAAAGGACAACAAATCGATTTAAGACATAATTTATTAACACTTTGAGTGCTAAAAACGCAATATTGCGTTTTTTGTTCACATGCGTTGAATGCCAAAATCTTGCGTTTTTAGCTTCTTTTTTTTAATTACGAAAATAGACATTCTAACACACCTTATGTGCGATTTTGGGAACTCTATGATGAATAGAACTGAAATAGATGATCGAAAAACTCATGAAACACACAATCTGGACATTTTATCATAACTCGGCTTTTGATGGTTTTGATGGTCGAATCAGTGACGCATGCACGTCAGGTCAAAATCAGGCCATTTATTTTCACTAGGTGTCTTTACAGGCAACACTTCTCAAGGCTCTGACAGCGCATATTTCATAAAAGACGCTATATCTTCATTTCTAGAAAAAGAAAAAAAAAAAAAAAAAAAAAAAAAATTTTTAAAACTAGCCACTGTTTACTTTGGGATTTCTCAGGAACAGAGGCATGTAGAAATAAACGGTTTGTACCCACGGAGACCGTAAAGTCTCACCTTTTAAACAAGTCATAGTATGTGTCCATAGCTCTAACATAGAATACGCTGTGGCTATACAAAAATCGTCAATGATCTAGATTGCTGGCACTCTGGGCCAAAGCTTCCGAAAACAGCACGGCATTCAAAGTGTTAAGTTGTTTTTCTATGCCCTGTTGGTATTTTCCTCATTAGGGGACAAGAGCATTACAAAATAAAGTATGCATTAGCAATGTAGCTAGCTCAGTGGAGGAGGAGCAATATTAAAACACACAGCTAGCGTATTCGTGCACTGGTGGCTAACTCACTAGGGAAGAAAGAGCATTACAACATGTCTAGTATTAGCATGCGTGCTGGCAGATAGCTCAGTAAAAAGGTACTCACCGTGTCAGCCGTCCTGCTGGGGTTGGAATGGGAGTTGGCGCTGTGCAGAGCGCTGTGGTTGTGAGAGTTCTCCTGAGGGGAATAACTGGTCCCTGTAAAAACACATAAACCCACAACACAGAGACAGTGTTAGACAAAAGCACAACTCAAAATATAACCAAACACACAGAAAAGCACACAATATCAAATATCACACAAGCATAGACAATTTGAAAATATACATTACATGTGTAAAACTACAGACAAAATAAGGAACCCTGAGGCAGCTGAGGCCCTGAATCTTTACCGATATCCTCCCCTTCTTCAAAGGCAACTCTGTGCTAGGGACTGAGACACCAACGTAGGTATGAACGTTTTATACTCCTGAAGAGCTATGCTTCAACAGAACCTCAGACGGTGCAACTGTCAGTTTTGTGTAGATGTGTTTTGCTAGATTACTTCATACACCGATTTTTTTTTTCTCAGAGAAATTATGGGGTAGCTGCATGCAACTGACTGCAGCGTCCATACCATACTCAAGTCCAGGCCCCAAAGAAACCCAGGATTGAATCACACCCAGTCATTTCTCGATATCACATCATCTCTCTTTCTCTCTCTCTCCCACTCACTTCCAGCCACTCTTCACTTCACTTTTGCTGACATATAAATGACTAGGTGTGTATATTTTGTTGACTAGCAGTGTACACACTAACAATGTCTTTGTTAAAGTGAAATTGGATTTCCTAAATCTTGGTGGAAGCAACCTTTAATGCAGACGCAACCCAGGTCAGTAGTACAGTTAGAGTGGTACAGTACAATTAAAAATAAAAGGGAATAATGTTCCCCAACATCAATTGCATCAGTAATATACGTGTAATTTTCAACAGACTAAAACTAGGACTGTCAAAAATCCTTGTGGCACCATGCATTTTAATGGCTCTTGATAGAGATGGCTTTCATCATGTTTTTAACAAGACCAAATTAAAAAGTGTCAGACAACCAGACTGACATGTATTTTTTCAAAGATTAACAGCACCCACATTAACAGACCTCAAGTGTCTCAGTTATCACCATCATTCAACCAGCAACACAGAAATCTACAAGCCACTGGCACCAGCATCGTTTCTAAGGTGCACTATACATATCTGTCATCATCCAAACATTAAAACACAACTGAATTTTAAAAAGTGTTAGCTCCACTAGATTTCTAAGTGACATGTTCTCATCGAAAAGCTATTATATGGTGAGAGTGTAGGATGAGAGCGAGACTCTGAAGCCACAGGTGAGCGAGTGGGAATGAAGGATGAACAGGTGGTCACACACAGACGGGTTGACACAGGGCTGAGACAAATGCATGGCTGTTGGGAACATGATGGAAGGGGCCGAGAAAAGTAACGAGAGGTGTGTGCGCATTAGGTGTGTGTGGGAAGAAACAAGTATACAAGTGCAAGTTTAAGATTAAAGGAAAGCAGCAGGTAGTCTGTGTGTGTCTCTGAGCAAGTGTGAGTGATAGACAAGTTAGCACAAAGGTACTGGGGGGTGGATGGGGCGGAGTATGCCAAGAGACTGAGGGGGCCACCAAGAAACCCTGCACCTGCACATAGCAGGGTTTACCCACCCCAAAACCACACACAGCCACCAGAGAACCATTACTATGGCAACCACGAGTCCAATGAGGCCCCCTGGGACACTAGCAGCTGTGTGTGTGTGTGTGGGGGGGGGGTGTCATCAGCCGTTGTCACACAGAGTAAAGAAATAGAGGGGAGAGCCAGACACAATAAGAAGTGGGGAAAGGAGGGGGGTTATAAGGCTAGCAAATCTTGCATCTTCTTCACACTAAAGTCGTCAGCAGAGCATCAACCAAAAGACTGGGACATCATAATGATGGGAGATTTAAGGCTTTTTTGGTTTTGTTCTCTAAAAAAAATGCCTGGGATTGCATTGCCTTTTGAAGCAGCAAGTATCCATCAAGATGAAGTAGACGTGTTTTCTGTAGAGGAAGTGGAAGCCTTTGGGTCTTGGGAATATAAATGAAAGTGAAGGGAAATATCCATGGCAGGCTGAGACTAACAAAGATGTGTCTTAAATGGAGAATAGGAAATGTTTTATTAGCGGGTTGAGTCATAACAAAATGATGCCTTTTAAATCCCTACACTAGGGTAATAGAGTTATGGTAACCCATCATTGAGACGCCTTTCAGCCAAATATGAGGCGAAGGGAAAACTTGGTGGCTTTAGAGAATCGATTTCAAACGCCAACAATACAGAATTAAAATGCCAGAGATGTGCGCATGTGCTCAACCTTAAAAACCAACACTGACTCGCCCTGATCTGCATTCATACCTGCATCAGTCCTCTTACCACACACCAGACACCTCCTATTGATCTCTACTGAGCTGTGGCTCTTTTGACATTGGAGATGTGCCCTCTCCATCTCTGGCCTTTAAAAGCAGCTTTTCCATTCAGCATTCTCTCAGGTCGCACTAAAATGGTGATTCCACACCATGCATTTCAATAGGATGGCCTCAAAAGAGTAGGCCTTTAAGTGGAACACTTTGCATGTATGACAAAGCTGACCATGACCATATTCACTCCAACGGGTCAAATGGCAGTGACCATTCAACTGATACATTTTTATGTGTTTTTAATATTCTGCTTAACATGCACAATGCCATAACTGTTAGCGCATGACAGAGGGATTGTGATCAACAACACAAAAAAGATTGGTAACCATCTTGCCTCATGCATGAGAACAGCAAAGTGTCAAAGTAAAGATCACAGTCTATTTAGACTCCAGCAGCAAAACTGACTGAAAGCAAAACTAAGGGAACTTTAAACACCTGGATCGAGCAGTTGAACTGGAGTATGAAGCATTTGACCTCAAAACAAGTTTTTTTTCGGTATATGAAAACACAGCAATCACACTCAGTTTTGGAACAAAAGAAATGAGATGGCTCATTTCCAATAGAACTCTAGAACAGTACATTTCGTATGGAACGTCCGTTAGAATTGAAGGAGCAATCTGAGTATTGTGAGCAGTTTCATCGTGCATGGATATTTGTTTACAAGTTTTGATCTACTCTGGCAGGCGTGGTGGAGCGGCGGTAACGTCACCACATCAATCGGTCGGCCCAGGTTCGCTTCCCAAACCTGCCATTGCATGCCTGTGTCGGATGAAAGCATCGGCTAAATACCAGTCAACTTTAACTTTAAATTCAGATGAAAATAATACAAACCCAGGGATAAGCTCAACATTTGCATCGACTCTGCATGTGATCAAGAACAAAAAATGGTCTAAAAAAACCCTAGAAACCAAATCGAGCCACTAGTTCTGTGCAATCTTGCTAACATACAAACCAACCCACCAACCAACCAACAGACAGGGTTAAAAACCTCCTTGGTGGAGGTGTCTATAAATATATGAAAACATATACTATATAGCCCAGATGATTTAAACAATCATAAAACACAACTCTTAAATTATTCTGTTGAGCAGAACACCAGGTCCAGGCCGTTGGCGCTGGGCTTGGTTCAGATTTAACAGTCACTCCTTAGGTGGAACACACATACAGGGTCAAATTAACTTTACGTGTTCCATCTCGGCACTGAAAACAGGCCCTAAAGGCATGAAAAGACTTGGCATAACTTACTGAATCATGTAAAGGACAGGCAAAAGCTACGGTGGTTTGGTGAGAATGCTGATCTGAATGCTTGTCGTCTGTTTAAGACAAACAATTGTGTCCAGGATTTTTAGATTCTTACACTGACAGACCACTTTCAACTTTTAAAAGTGCCCTGCCACACAAAACCATTTTCACTTGTATTTTTTTAAATGAGTTAGGTCCATGTGTTTGTGCCATGTCGTGAATGTGGAAATGAACAGCTACCTCCTCTATTAGCTCTAGCCAAATGGCTTCAGTTTATTTTTCGGAACAATGCCACAGGCTTTGCAAAAAGGTTGCTGTCAAAGCCTGAATCAGTAGGCTACCATCGCGGCAGTCTACGACCAGTGCCCAGTTCGTAAGTAAAACGTTATTGTCAACTCAAGGAAGTGTTATGTTATACAGGTGTAATGCACTCTCTAGCCTAGCATGTTTCATGGCATGAACTTAGCTTGGCTAGCACTCGAGCTTGGCTAGCTTAGCTTGGCTAGCACTCGAGAGGTAATAGCATATAAAAATCAAGAGCCAGGAGTGGAAGTCAGACAATGTTCATAAAGTTTGGGGAGAAATGAAAAAAAAAAGCATCATCTCCGGGGAGCAATTCTTCAAGACTTTCATCCTAACTCATAATGTCTAAAGGCCATAAGTTTGGAACATAAATTGGAGGTAAATTAATACCTTTACTACCTATACCACCACCTGCTGTGTAACTCCTACCATCAATGTTGTGCCAATAGGGTGTGTGTTCAGTGTAGAGAGAGATAGTTTAGTTAACATTGCATATAACAAGACATATGTTTGCAGGATGGAGCCGATTGAAACTAGGAGTACAAATTTGAAAGAAAAAAAAAACAATCACAAAGGAGGGAAGGAGAGAGAGAGATAGAGGGAGACCACACACACACAAAAAAAAGCCTGAACAAACTAAGGGAGGAGAAAGATGATGGAGGACAAGAGAACAAGACAGGGAGGTTTTGTCTGGATTAAATATAGCACAGGTTTTAAGCACATCCATGTATTTAATCATGCATAATTACACTGTCATGATTGGCACTCAACGTTCATTATCCAGAGAGGAGACGAGGGGAAGAAGCAGAGCCACCTCCTCCTTCCCTCCAGCACTGTCTTTATCAGAGTAACTGGTCCATCCTAACCTCTCGGTCACGCTAATGCACACATGCCCCAGATGTTCAGGCAGAAATTGATACGGTGAAGAGGATATATAGGCAAGGATATGAATAAATAATGAGCTGAGGTGGTCATCTAGTTCTGCTGGAGTGCGATGGGTAAGGTGCGCTTGACTGACATCGCTTAAGACTGGCCAAACATCCCCAGGAGAAGGGGGGGTCACTCGGAGGACAGATAAAAGTATTGATGAGGATATGAACAAGCTGCTTAAGCAACACAAAACCCTTTTATGTATATGTGAATGCTTGTCTATGTGATAGTAAACTGTAATGTACACTTGTATCTTGAGGCAGCATCTATGTGTGTATGTGTGTTATTCAGGGCTGTTATGGAAAACGGCACATTTTTCAAGTTCGGTGGGAACAAATCAGACTATTGTTAGCGATCAGTGACTAAAGAAGCAGGTCTCCAACTTGTATGCTAACCACAAACCATCTTCAGATGAAAAGTATTGTGCTTTGCATACTCTTTCACCTACATCTGCCATCATGTTGATTTGATACAATGGACAGTTAGGATCTAGTTTTCACCAATAGCTAACCAAAACTATGACGATAAGGATACCTATTGGAAGATGAGGGCAACAATGCATTAAGACTTGTGAAAGGAGATCTTTCACTTTCCTCTTATAAACCATTAGTACACTATAACGATAAGCAGGAAATCTGAAACCGAAAGGCCGAAACATGTGCTCTAGGACCACAAGAGGAGATGCATTTAATGAATGGGGGAACTCAAGGTTTAAGGCTTAATGGACATAACTATAGAATATGTCAAAACAGGAACATTCCTACCCCTTCAAATTTATTCACTGAATGAGAATTGGCATCACTATGGCAAGTTAAATATGAGGCATATCTTCTACAGCCTCTTGGGGGGACATTCACACAAGACCCTTTGGTCCAGACCCGAGTTCGTTTGGACTGTTGGTTCGATTAATTCGGTTAAATGTGAACACAGTCTGCCTAACTAGGGTTCAGACCCAAGACCAGACTCCACCTGAAAATGGTGGTCTGGGGAAAGGTTCGCTTGAATTCCGGTGAGGTTCACTTTGGTGTTAATGCTATCTGTTCCAAAACCAGGAAATAAACAGCGGCATTGCCAAGTGACATTGGTAAATAGAAGCTTGTGTTTATGACAGAAATGGACCCGGTGCACAAACAAAAATGTAATGTGAATGGAGAACTTGCTGGGGCAGGGCTGGGGAAATCTTCACACTGGCAAAGGATTAATGGTGCTATTGGAGATCTACACCATATTTGTATAAACCAAAGACTGTTACTAATATCTCATATGTGAGATGCTTATATCGCTTTGCTTACATACTACAATTACTATTGAAAAAAAAAAGTTGCGTACTCCACTTATAAGTCGTACTGACTGTGAATACATAATCATACAGAATACAGTGCTGTGACTATGATTTGCACAATCAAATTTCAGTGAAAATATTAACATTAAAACTAGAAAATATAAGCATATTATGGCCATAATATTGAGGGCATTCTATACCATGACATACCAAATCCCAATAATATGGATCTCAATAAGTATGGGCCAAGATCATTTGCATTACAGACTACTGTTTACAGAATTTCAGAATAGTGAATTTTACTTGGTTTCTATAAAGAGTATTCAGCAATGTCTCCGAGTCCCTGAGCTGCATTTGTGGATTATGGATATGTCTCTTGTTTCCTACCTATTGAATACAACATTGTACATTTGACAACATTTTCTACATGTCTATTTAATTGCCTCCATGCTATATTAAACAAGTGTCCCATCACATCACTATGTAGAGACTACCTGCACAAAATATGTTATGTGTTTTGAGACTTAACCCTTGATCAGATTATTTTTCAATTGAAATAGAAGTACTGGTCCATGATTACTTTGATAAAGGTAAAGACATTTAGTCATGTTAATTTCTGGACGTCTGACCATCCTTACCTCCATCCCTCTCTCTGCCTCGGTGTGTGTGGATCGCTTTCGCCCGGCCATGACTGGAATTGTCGGTGTGTTTGTTGTCTGGGCTGTCAGATCGCCGCAGGATTTTGCACGGTGGGGTGGCATCAGCAGGGTCTCGCATCTTCTCATGCCGGTGGTCGCTACCGGGGTGACTCTTCGATGAGTATTTAAGAGTCTGGGAAGACACACATTAAACACTCACAGCTAAAATGACGTTTATTGGACATAAAAATGATTTAAAGGGTGATGGATAATATCAAAGTCGGTAAAAGGTGTAACACTCTGTTCACCTAAAAATGAATGCATTGTGCACATCGTGAAGGAAATAGATGATGTTAGTATTGTGTGTTTACCGTCTTTATCTAGTTTAAAACATACAAAATAGCATCCAGTCGTGACTTGAGCTGGGGTAAAGACATGGCCGTAGTACGTCACTGACAAGCTAAACATAGCGATCTAATAGTTGCTAGAAGACTAACCTTAACGTTACGTGGCTATACTTTAACTTTACATGTCATTAGACAGCTGATGTTTATTTTTTAATAGACGACGGATTTAAGTGTTGTTTTGGTGAAACGTATTGACACCCGCCCAACAATTTTGACACATTCATCACGGTGTTTAGCATAAAACTAGTTGATGAAAAAAACATTATATGTTGGTGTTTAGCAGGGCAACATGTTCTTGATCTTACATATTTCAAGTTTATGAATGTATTTTATTGTCTGTCGTTCAAACTATGGGCCGTAGATATAGCTAATAACATTAAAAATATAAGCGCTGTCTAGTCGGTTGCAGTAGCAGCGACCGTCAACCAGGCCTCAAAGCTAACAGGCTATCTCAGTGCTCTAGCTAGCTAGCTAATAAAACTCGTTAGCAACATGTTATTGTCGTTATATTCGACGGCCAAAAACGCCTAGTCTAAAACAGAGACACAATTTCACTTCAGATATAGAAGTCAGTGTGTTTCTTGTTCGAATTAAACCGAAACAAGACACTTTTTGTGATATTTTCCGCACAGCGGCCTATACTGCCCTAAAAGCCTGTTCTAGAGTACCCCTTTTTTAATCTTATTTGTTTCTTGCTAGCTTGTAGCTACCTGATAGGGCTGTGAGTCCCTTCGATCGTTGCACCTGGAAAAGAAAAAGAAATTGGTTAGTTGGGTCAAAGTCGTAGATCATTATTGCAAGTCAGTGAATCATTGCAACAGCTGAAATTGCTTCCTTAAGTTTCTGGCTACTTATTTTGGTTTCAATAAAAATGGCGGATTGTCAAAGCGGAGAAGGGAAGGAGGAAAATCGGAATATAGCTAGCTTAAAACGTAGATCTGTTTACCCATCGCCGAGTCTCGCTGGTTTCCTTGCATACATTACCATCAATCCCGTGTTGGTGTGTGTGGAGCGGATGTGAAAGATAGTAAACTTATTTGTTTTGTTTTCAGGTTAAAGCCAATCAAGTCTGTTATATCAATAGTTTTTGCTATGTGAGTCTCTTCTCTTAGCATTCGCTAATCGGAAGAGCGCCCTCGGTCCATCTCTCACTCGCACACAGCAGACTCTGCCCCTATCTACGGAGATGAGAAGCTCAGCCCGACAGGCGCCCCGCCTCCCCCTCCCACATCGACATCCGGGACATTTTCACCCTCTCAAGTAGGTAAAACTCGGCTGGATTCAGCTGGCGTCCGAAAATGCATCACCCAACCAAACAAACCAATATTCTCATTAGAGTTATTAGGGCTATTTTATTAGAAATTAATGTAAAGCAAGGGAGAAGTAGTGCGACACATATCGATATTCCCATAATGTATCAATGTTACCAATTTAAGAGATTTCTTATTCAGTATGAGACCCTGGTTTGTCTATCATCAACAAGCTAAAAGTAGACTGCGAAACAGAGAAATGTCAGTGCCGTACAGAGAAATTGCAGAGCCGTATACGGCTTTGAGAAACTGTGTTCTCTGCTGACATCTGGTGGATAGAGGAAGTCTAGCAAGTTTTTTTTCTTGCGCTATTATGACAAAAATAATTAGTTGCCTAACGCCCAAACCTTTTCCCAAATTAACCAATTGATATAAATGTGACCCAATGTGAATTTTGCAGTATGGTCTTCGACACAAAGGGTAGGTCTACCATACATTTTGATATGTAGGATGTTGGACTGGAGGCCAAAATGGATTTTGTAACTACACTCAACCATGCAGAACAGGGTTCCTGTGACACCCCTCAACAACACACACACACACACACGCAGGCACGCACGCACACACACACACAAACACACACACACACACACACACACACACACACACACACACACACACCATATCAGGTTTCTGCAGTGTAAGAGAGGGAGGGTGGATTTCTACAGCCACAGGACCTTTCCATAAAGGAAGCAGATGAGTATCCAAACTTTGCCTCCCCTTTCTCCCTCTCACACATGCCACACATAGACACAGATAGAGACAGACAGACTAAGACACACACACACACACCACAGAGAGAGAGAGAAAAGGAGAGAGAGAGAGAGAGAGAGAGAGAGAGAGAGAGAGAGAAGAGAGAAAAGCAGCCTGCAAATCTTTAAAAGTTACAAGTCTTCATCTTGATATTATGAACATATCTGGACTTCACTTCACTTTAAGTCATGTGTGTAAGAAACTAGCAAAACACTTTAGGGCCAACCTTTAGATTCATCATATTGGCATGTGATAGACTAAAATGAACAGAATTCGTATTTGGACTGAAGACAGTGCACATCCTCTAAATTTACATCCTTAACCCTCCTGTTGTGTTCATGGATTGGGATAATTGCAGAGACCAAATTTCCCTTGCGGGATCAAAAGAGTATATATACTTATACCCAAGTGTATTTCCGGTCAAAAATGACCAGCCATTAGAAATGAATGGGTGAGAAATGGTCAGTGTCACTCCCCCTTTTTGCTTATATGCCAGCCCCCACTGGAACCTTTCCCCAATAGAATCTTCCCCTTTCTGACCTGCATGAGCTCAGGTCAGTGAGGTCTGCAGGCCATAAATAGCAAATGAAGTACAAAACTGGTTATATCCAATAGAACACAAGTCGATGCAAAGGTCTATCACAACATTAGATAATAATATGTCTGCTAATATGGATTTATAACAAGTTATAATGCAGCGGTCATTTAAAACACAAAACTAGTAAACATAAAACGAACACAACAGGAGGGTGCAGACACCAACACCTCTATGTGTGCAGTTCTTGCAGTAGATGGAGGAGTAAAGTGAAGCTCTTGGCGTTGTGGAACTCCTGGAAGAGCCAAAGCTCTTAAAACAGAGAGAGTGGATTCCACTGTGGCTTTGATGAGGCAAGAGCTAATCACAAAGGGGAAAGCAGCATGTCAGCAGAGTGCATTGTGGCAAGAGGTTCAGAGGGCAGGCATGGGGGATCTCTTTTTGTAGGCCAGTTTTCCAGAACTATTCTGCGCCAGGACCTTTGCTATAAAAAGACAATACACCGCAGATAACTAATTGCTATGTTAAGCTTGTTTAGTTTATGCAGTGACTGATGATTTGTCTCTAAAAATCAATACGCCTAGGGCGCCACTCTTGTTGCAGAAACCATGTCACCAACAGATGAGTCAAAGTCAAAGTATCTTTATTTGTTTCCCCAAGGGGAAATTTGTTTTGGACACTGAGAGAAATTGCTGCAAGGGTTACCACAGAGACACACAACAAGCGCTCGATGGTGTTTAATGCCCCCAATGTTGTCTTCCAGGCAACGCTGCCACCGTCGACTTAAAGGCACCTTATCCTAAATCTAACCCTAACCTTAACCCATGCCTAACCATAGCACCTTCCAGGCAGCGCTGCCTTGAAGACAATGTTGGGGGCATAAAACACCAAGAAACACAACAAGCACAGGGTTAAAACAATTAAAAGACAAATGTAGTAAACCTTGTAGTAAACAAATTGCAAAATTACCATTTTCTATTCTATTTCTATTTTGTTGGTTTTCTGGAGGAGTAAGCTTTTTCTTGTACTGAATTTGAATTCTCCAAGCAATAAACTTGGAGACTCAGACACCTCTGGAAGTGTTTAGGGCCCAATTCAATAAAATACAGATGAAGGAAGGTGTCTGTTTGATAAAAATGTGAAATACTCACAAAGAAAGTTGATGGTGATGTTGTGTTTTTTTAAAAAAAAAAAAAAAATTGGTGTTGGTTCTTTGGTAAAGCATTCAGACTTTTGGTATAGTTGCATAAGACAATAGTGCATTGTTGTTGAATCTCATAGCATTCTGTGTTATGTGAAGTAGGCTGAGTTGTTGATCGGACACTGTGGGAAATCCCCTACCTATCGCACAAGGAATTTCCGGTGTGTCTGAAAGAAAAAAAAAAAGAAAGAAAAAATACAAGACAGTATTATTACAGTTAACAAAAGCTAAGACTAAAACTAGCAGTGCATATAAATATAGAATAAATATGTCTGCAAACAAAACAAAAAACAAACTATGCAAAGAAACAGGATTGCAGCTTTCCAAAAACAACCTCTATAAAACTCTCGAATCCAGTTTCTGGCCTGCACATAAAAACAGCTCCCTGTAAAGGTCCTTATGGTGATTTGTTGTTGATGTCTCAGGGTCATCAGGGCCTTTCACTAGCCTAGAAATCTAGACGCATTACATTTGCTGCTAGGGCTAGTCTAGCAACTCTCCGTTGGCTTGTGAGCTCCAGAAATCGAAACTTAATCAGGCCAATGAAATCGTGTATAGAGTCGTTAGGTGGGCTTAACATAATGATTGGTGGCAGAGTTGCAACGGTTTGGCTTGAATTCCCTGCTACTTGAAAACAAATAAGATGGATGTTGCTGCTGGCGAACAGTGTGACACGAGTTAAGCTTTTATTAAGTTGGCAAACGTTTGAACTAGCCAACTAGCTCCGCTGGTGGGAAACGCATGGGACTCATAGCGCTCATGGGCGGATTATGAACTTTCGGGCCCCTGGGCCCAGATGTATTAAGGGCCCCCCACCAGAATTTTTTTAACTTGTTTGATGTGATTTCCTGTATTCTAGTGCATTTTGGGGATGGCCAATACTAAATTCAATCAGATTCATAGCCTACATCCTGATTTGTTGATATTGAGGCAATGATTCCATGCAAAGGCTTGGGCTTCAGGGCCCCCTGACCCCTTGGGCCCCTGGGCCTGGGCCCAGTAGGCCCGTGCAGTAATCCATCCCTGATAGCGCTGCTGCTGTCCTATTGCGTGCAGTAGGTGATTATCCCGCCCCTCGGACTGAGCACTGCGAACGGTGAGTGCCCAGAACCTACATTTTAATGTGGGTCTGGCTTGTCAGGCTAGCCTTTCACACCATTGACCACAAAATTCTTCTCCACCATTTTCAGACTAACACAGTGGTAATGGGCACTGTCCTGGAATGGTTCACCTCATGGCTCCAGTCCTGATGACAGCAAACATGCTGCCCCAGGTGTCAGTAATTAGGCCCATTCTGTTCACAATATATCTGCTCCCACTTGGACGTATTATCAACATAACATCAATTGTCACTGCTTTGCTCATGACACCCAGGTGTACATTAAAACACCATCCAACCAGGTTGTTATAGTGATTTTCTGGTTTAACATGCAAATAGTGGGAATCCGGTTTGAATGATTGAATTATTTTTGATTTATGATTTTATCGAATTATGGACGTTTAGCGATTACTTCGTTTCAATTATAATTATGTTTTATGTGTTGATGTGTGCCTGTTTGAGATGACATCATGGTACAGTATATGGTGCAGGTGGAGCACACAGGGTTTTGGGCACATGGTAAATGTTTTAACCACTCTCTTCTTACAAAACACTTTAAAACAGTTCTTTAATTTATTTGAAATCATTATAACCCTTATGCTATTTATTATTTCTTATAACTCAAACTCATTGGCCTTGACTCCTTTTCTCTGAAGAACATAAAAATAACTTATTCTGCACCTGCTATTCCCACACAAAGTTACAAAATTGTTACATTTCAAACACTTTCACCTGTTCTGATTACGTTCTAAGAATTAACACCAATAATGATCAAAGACCTTGTTTCTATTTTTTTTTACCTTTTTATAATTGGATTTTCTTGTTTTCTTACAAAAAACAAAAATGACCATATCATAAATGTGATCTCCCAGGGGTAAATGGCAAATATGATCCATAAGTCTACATCATTGGTAATTGAGCTAAAGTAAAACATTAAGTATTTTTACATAAATTGTTATAGCTGTATGATATAAAAGCATAATAATGTGGTGGGTCCACCAGACCTGGAAACATTGGATTCAGATTCAGATTTTATTTGTCACATTATATACATACAATGCAGTGAAATGTTACAGTCGGCTCCATGCTAAGTAAAAACACACAAACTGACACAGAAACAACCCACCAAAACAACAGACAAGAAACAATACATTCAAGATGTCAGGGGTTATTGCAGAAATGGGAAAAGTGGTGTAGGCCTACTCAAATATAAAAAGTGCTTAAACAGTGCCATTTAGATAGTGGACTAGCCTAGAAATCTAGACGCGCCCCTAGCGGCAGCAAATTACATTTGCTGCCAGGGCTAGTCTAGCAACTCTCCGTTGGCTTGTGAGCTCCAGAAATCGAAACTTAATCAGGCCTTTGAAATCGTGTATAGAGTCGTTTGGTGGGCTTAACATAATGATTGATGGCAGAGTTGCAACGGTTTGGCTTGAATTCCCTGCTACTTGAAAAAAATATCCTATTAAGTCCCCATTGCGTGCAGAGGGAATTTGAAAGACAACTGATTATCCCGCCCCTCGGACTGAGCACTGCGAACAGTGAGTGCCCAGACCCTACATTTTAATGTGGGTCTGGCTCGCCAGGCTAATACTGGACGGCTTTGGGGAAGAAACTTTTCCTGAGTCTCTCAGTTCTTGCCGCCAGTGTACAGTATCTGTTTCTTGAGCAAAGCAGAGAGAACAGACCATAGTCTGGGTGGCATAGTCTAGTATTTTGGTGGTCTTGTCCTTGCACCGCTTGGTATAGATGTCCCCTAGGGAGTTGCCCCCCATGGTACGTTCAGCTGAACGCACCACTCTCTGCAGAGCCTTACGGTCCTGCATGGTGGTGTTTCCATACCAAGCGGTGATGCACAGGATGCTCTCAATGGTGCTGGAGTAAAAGTTCTGCGGGACTGTTTTGGAGGCTTTAAATTTCTTCAGCCTCCTTAGATGGTACAGTTTTTGCCTGGCTTTTCTTACCACGGTGTCCAGGTGGGTACGGTTATCTGGACACCGAGGTATTTGAATGTATCCACCCTCTCCACAGGGGTCCTATTGATGGAAAAGGGAGTGTAGTCCCACGCCTACTTCCTCCCAAAGTCCACCAGCATCTCTTTAGTCTTGCTGACGGTAAAGTGGAGATTGTTTCTCTGACACCACTGGGTCAGGCACCTCACTTCATCCAGGTAGGCCGTCTCATCGTTGTTGTGGATTTAGGCCTACCACTACGGTGTTGTCAGCCAACTTAATGATGGTATTAGAGTCTGCGGTGGCTGCACAATCCTGCGTGTACAGGGAGTACAGCAGAGGGGACCGAACACAACTCTGGGGGGCCCTTTGCCGAGGGTGAGGGAGGATGAGGCGTGCCTGCCCGCTTTCACCACCTGGGGTCTCTCTGTCAAAAAGGTCCATGGTGTTTGGCAGTGAGGAGCAGATGTGGGCCTTGACCCGCTTCTAAAAACACTTCATCACCACAGAGGTGAGTGCAACTGGGCGATAGTCGTTATGACAGGTTGGTCTAGGCTTTTTAGGTATGGG
This sequence comes from Alosa alosa, assembly GCF_017589495.1. Taxonomy (NCBI): domain Eukaryota; kingdom Metazoa; phylum Chordata; class Actinopteri; order Clupeiformes; family Clupeidae; genus Alosa; species Alosa alosa. The sequence goes on from NC_063204.1 coordinate 17,564,294, forward strand.
GATGATGGTAGACCTTTTAAAGCATGTGGGGATGATGGACTGTGCCAGGGACAGGTTGAATATAGCTGTGAACACTGGTGCCAGTTGGTCGGCGCAAACCTTGAGAACCAGCCCAGCTATCTCGTCTGGTCCTGCAGCCTTCCTGGTGTTCACTTGCTTAAATGTCCTCCTGACATCGTGTTCAGAGAGAACGAGTGGTCCTCCGATCCCTCCTACTACGCCACCTTAGTGCAAAGGCCACTTGGTCACGGCACGTGTCGAAGTGTGCAAAAAAAAGTGTTGAGGTTATTGACCAACTCATTACTTGCGCCCCCTGAGGAGGGGGACGGGGATTTGTAGTTAGTCATGGTTTGTAGCTAATAAGACTAATAAGACTAATAAGACTAATAAGATTGCTAATTAATAATTCATTAATTGAAAGTTTATATTATTAATTGCTGCTGTAACAACATACTTTCCCTTTGGGGATGAATAAAGTAATCTATCTATCTATCTATTGTCATTATTGTTGTTATTATTACTCTATTATCCCTTGTAAGGTGTTCATGTTTTTGTTACTCAGCCAATATAAATAAGGACTGAGACTGGCTATATGGATGACTACAAAGCAGCAGCATATAATGTCAGAAAAGCAGTGAAGGATGTCAAGAGGGAATATGGAGAGGAGTCCAAATTCCAGCTAGGAGACCTCAAAGGTGTATGGCAGGGGCTAAAAACCATGACTGACTACAAATCCCCGCCCCCATCCTCAGGAGTCACATTTGTTCTGGCGTACCTTTCTTTTAATCATTAACAGGGCTATTGCAAACCAACATCTTATATGTAGGGATCAGGCAGCACAGCTCAAACATGCATTGGACAGAGAACTAACTGGAACTTGACATAATTATGATTACCACAAGATGGTGCCACTGTTCAGTGGTATTAAAGATAACCAAGAAACAAGGCTCGTTCACATTATTCATATTGGTGGCCGCCAAAAGTTAGTCACTCTAAATTAACAAAGGGACCCTCGGCTCTCTATGGAGAGGATACACTCCCCTTCCAATTAACCAGAATGTATTTAGAGAGAAAGTGTGTGTGTGTGTGTGTGTGTGAGAGAGAGAGAGAGAGAGAATGACAAACCTGAACAGACCCGGAATAAATAACTGTAAGAGCTGGCAGCTAACTGGAGAGATGTACTCATTTGTTCATGGACCTCAATTAAAAGTTGCTGCTATAGGATTGCTTGTCATAAAAGTGATGTGGTCTGTGATCAGTTTTCACATAATGGGATAAGGCCTGTGTTCTAACAGTAGGCCGCTATTGTTTTATACTTTTTCTAAATCCTGAGGTAATTTAAGAATACATTTTTCAACTGCACCAGTTACTTAAGGAAAGAGCATTGTTTAAATATAGTCTCTTTTTCGGATGAAAAGTTATTTCCAGTTGTGCCAGTGGACGATCAACATCACGATTCACGTTCAACCTTGTTAAACCGGACCGTGCTGTTTAGTTCCTCGGGGCATCTGACAGGCATGCATGCACTGCAGGGCGGCCCTGCATGCAAAGATCAGGAGGTTGTGTAACAGTTTGATGCATGGCTGAGCAAGTGGATTTGCCACTAATAATTAAAAGTAACAGGAAACAGGACAAAACTTCAAACAAACAAACAAAAACCTGTACAATTTGACAAGCCTTTTTAGGCTATAGTCATTATCGAATTAGGGTACAGAGTTGAAAGCAGACAACATTGTAATACGCTCAGTAGGTGGAATGTGTGACATAATTTCAGGTTACTGTCACACCAAACTTTATTGATAGCAAAGACTTCAATTATTAATGTATTACATTGCGAGCCGTGAAATAACATGATTGATAATTTGAGACTACCACTAAGGTCTACGTATTCAGCATGAGCGCCACCCTTTTGCTGGGAAACGGGCCAATCAAGGAGCGAGTTGCTTCCGCCAGGCTGCTCCATTGAACGAGTGTCGAGGACTGGGCGTCTCGCTTGGAGAAGAATCGCGTCGCGAAGATACGGATAAATAACAACCCGGTATTTCACAGACCGACTTGAGAAACATCACTCAAAGTTTTTAACTGTCTGTGGCGTTTGTGCGCGCTAAAGGCTTGAGCACTGTAAAAGTTTAAAACGAAGTGTGAAGAAAGAAGCTCGGTGACAGGAGGAACCCACAACAAGCAGTGCTAGTAAGTAAAGGAGGAGACACTATTGGGGAACTCATGTGGACTGAACCATGTCTCTGTTGCTTAAGCTGTTGGGGTAAACTTGCAACTTGTTGAGACTGATACACTCCGTCCTGTTGCAGTGTAATTTAGATCGTGCAACAGGACGGAGACGTTTAGGTTATGTTGTTGCTTGGATTCCAAGCTTTGGAAACTATGACAATTCGCCTATGTCCTGAATGAGATCACTCAGAGATCTTACTGCGTATGCACACTTTCTGGAAGATACGTTGTTTGTGATATGCAACCACGTATTCCTTTGTTTAACAGAAGGTGGAATAGATATTCAAAAGAATGATCAGACAGATTTGTTTTATGTGGAGTAATTGCTACATTGTCTCAACTTTTCTTCCGCTGCATTGTTTACACTGAGCTTGACACGGACATCGCCGCCGCCGTCTCAAGCAAGCAACCGGATTCTTCAGCCAACATCAGCGCCAATAGTAGCTAGTGGCGACTTTGCTAACATACAAAGTTGCTTAGTAAACCGACATGTATCCTCTTGGAAAATTGCCCTGCATGAATTTACGGCACACTGTATTTCATGAGTCAAACATTCTTTCGAGGTTGCGTAAACCACTCGCTATTTATAAACAAGGTGAGTTAACAGGCAAGCAGTCGATAGTAAGAAACTTTGGCCTACACGGCCTACAACAACTTTACAAACGTAGTGACGAGATAATGAATCATTTGCATTAATTTCGTTTCAAAGCATGCCTAGAGAATAGTTTATAATAAGCTGTGGTTCCTCAGTCCAAGTGGGGACAGACTACTAGCCTACCTGAAAAGAGGCAAAGCTGCAGATGCATGGAATCAGGAGACATTATTCTGGGCGAAATCAGGGGACACAAAATCAATAATGGAGCATTTCAACCAACAGCTCAGTCAGTGCGACCTTGGCCTTGACTTGAGAGACAGAGGAGCTGGATGACAGGGGGGTGTCTGCTCTCTGATGATTCCCTGCTTAGGTCTGTCCCTTGTGGCTCTGATGTGGTCATCCTTGTTCGATAGCACAGCCTTCTGCATCTACTAGCCCACCAACAAACAGACTCTTTGGGGTCACAAAGTGATGCACTAGTGGTGTAAAAAAAGCTGAAGGTTAACTTGTCTCCAAGACTCTTATTTGCTTCATACAGAAACGGTGCAGGTGTTCTTGGATCCTTCTCAGTCAGACGCATTGTGTGTTTGTTACAGAGATTACTAGACCAGAGACAGCCCCCACAAGGTCTCATTCCAACAAATCCAACCCACTACCTAATATGAGTTTGACACCCCTAGACAGATAATTTATTAAATAAGTAACTTGAGTACTTTATGAATGAGTTCGCCTGAAATAGATGGGAATAACATTGTCAGCAGAGGTGAAACCTCAAAACCTGTTCAGCTTCGAAGCTGCCAAAGTCCATACAAGTTCAAACCCAGATCTAAAATACTGTATTTGGTTTGTAATAAGTAAAAGAACCTCTCACTTATGAGAATCGCAGCAATGTGTCTAAAGTTGCAGTATAGTAGTCCCTAGTATCTGTGTGCCCTGATCTTGTATGCCCAAGTCCATAAAAGGTCAAGGTCAAGGTAAAGTTTATTATCCCCTAGGGGAAATTCATGTGGTCAACATTGCACGTCTCACAAGACATATATTATATTCAACAGGTGACATGTCACAAACATCACAGAGACATGTCATATAAGAGCTGTAGAATAAATAGAGAATAAATAGGTAAGATAAAGGATAGAGAACTATGCAATAAAACTATGCAAACCCAGGTCTAGAATACTGGTTTGTAATAAGGAAAAACTCATGAGAATCACAGCAATGTGTCTGAAGTTGCAGTATAGTGGTCCTTATAGGATCTATGTCCTGATACCTTATTAGACAGCCGCGAGAGCTGCAAGGTTAATTTCTGTCATGCTAAGTACATCACTGTCACGCTAAATACATCACTCATCCTGCATACATCCTTTTTTCTAGTCCCCCGTCCCACCTCTTTTTCTATCTTTTTCCGAAGTGTCAGTAGACTGCTTAGCTGTCAGTTGGGTTTGTGTACTTTGTAGGATCATCTGTGAGGAAACGCCAGGCACCTCATCCTTGGCTATACCACAGGACTCAGCCACCGTGCCCTCAACCTCTTCCTCCTCTACCTGTTCTTCTCTTTTTTTCCCCTCGTTCCCACACATTCTGCGATGCTCTTTCTTTCCTCTTCTCTTAATCTAGAGAGTCTGCGGTGTTGCATGTGGAATCCTCTGGTCTCAAAAAGATTCCAGAGGAGATTAGTAAGGGGCTGTTAATGCTCTCGAGAGAAGTGACACGGCTGTGACCCTGACAAAGGGTCAAGCTGGCTTAAGGGTCCTTGTCCACCCCCTTCTGTCCCCACACACAGTAACAAATATACAGTGCATACACATAGAGCCATTCTTTCTTATGCATCCTCCGCAGATGCAGATTCTCTGGCTATAATGGTACTATGTTGTCCTGTTGTCAGCATTCAAGGACATTTAGACACTTGCATATGCAAGGTACTCCTGGATGATTGTTGATGTAAACAAACGTACACACACACATATACGGATAAAGAAAATGACATGCTTGTTGCCCCAACACACACACACACATACACACACGCATGCACGCACGCACACACACAGACTCAGTTTTGCCCTCTCCTAAATAATGGTTGAGAGCTTAGAGCTCTTGCTCCCCCAGCATGAGTGTATTAATAGCCTGAGTACCTCAGGGGGCCAGACATTCTCCACATGGCTGCTGTTCCATGCAGTGAGTGGATTGTGTGTGTGTGTGTGTGTGTGTGTGTGTGTGTGTGTGTGTGTGTTGTGTTATTGTACATATATAGCATGTCATGACTGCACATTATAACACTTTGATCATATTTTGTTGGTTGTTATTGTAATTGTCCACATATATCGATAATTGTGGGTGGTCTGGGTGGGGTTTGATATCTAGATATATCTGCTCATGTGTATTTTTGACATAGAAAATCCATCATGGAAGTGTGTGTGTGTGTTCTGCTGCAGCAACAGGTGTCTGCACTCACTCCTCGGTGATCCTGGCCCTGCCTCTGTTCCGCCGCGGCCCTGCATAACTGGCATTCCTGTGTTTTTGTTCCTAAAACCACAGGTCAGTGCCGTGGGGCGGGCAGGGCCTAAGGAGCGTTGTGGGAATGTTGTGGGAATACTGTGGGAAGGCTCTGGAAACGCTGCTGGAGCTGTCTGTTGCCATTGCCCGATTTCTATGCAGCTCTTGAGCTACACCCTGCTGCTGTTCCCCCTCTCTTGCTGCCGCATTCATAATCTCGGGACCAAGTCCACGGATGCTTTGGTGTTAGTACATCGGCCCCATACCGTTCCCCTTCCAGGGAATAGTGCAGACTGGGAAAAGTTAAGTGCGGTGTTTCGGCACCTCATGGGGACGATGTGGTCTTGGCGTATCAGCCAAGTTATGGTGGCGGAAACATGAGAGACGAGAACAGAGCCAGAATACAAATGGGTTCTTATGTGTGTGTCTGACTAATTGTTGAGAAGAAAGGGTGTCGGACAGAAGAGAAAGAACGAGAGCAGAGAAACAGCTAGAACTTTGTCATTTTTGGTCCAGGGTATTTTTGTCTCAGGCCCTCCCAGGCAGGGAGCCTTTGAGTGGTTGCATGAGAAAAGGAGGCTGTCTCCGTGAGAGAAGGGAATGTGTCCGTCCGGACATTGTGCTCTGTTCCACATCCTTAATTTCAATATGGAAATTAATTTGGCTGTGGGCTCAGGCCATCTCCTCTCAGCTGCTAATTGACCTCCTGGGAAGTGAGCTTCAGCCAAACAGAGAGGAGCTCTGCTAAGAAATAGACCATCACTTTGAGGTTTGTCTCCCTCCCTCCATCTTTCCTCCCTTTCCTCTCTCTCTCTCTCTCTCTCTCTCTCTCTCTCTCAGCAGTGAGTGAGTGATTGATTGATGAGAGAGAGAGAGAGAGAGAGAGAGAGAGAGAGAGAGAGACTGTGTGAAAGTGTAATGTGTTTTGGAGGGGCGTGTGTTATTGTAAGTGTGTGAGAAGTATGTGTGAAAAGCCTGTAACCTTTCAATAGTTGGGACGGGACTCAAGCTACCCAAATAGAAGGTGTTCTGGGTCTCCCTTGGTCACGAGTCTCTGAGAGTCACTGTCTCCTTCACTCTGTTTTTCTCCCTCTAGCCTGATTAACAGAAAGGAGAGTGTAGTGTTTTGTTTCCTCTAATGAGCGGCCACCAACAAACTGGCTCACACAGATGAGTTGTCTTTCATGTCAGTATTCTCCCTGTGTGTGTGTGTGTGTGTGTGTGTGTGTGTGTGTGTGTGTGTGTGTGTGTGTGTGTGTGTGTGTGTGTGTGTGAAGCCCTGTCGATTTTGCAAAATGACTTCTATTAATATGGGTTAGTCCAACAGATCAAGGGGGGATTTTGTTCAGGTTAACTGCTCTCCCTGGTCAGTCAGAGAAAGTAATTCGATCCTTGTCTGAAATGAAACAATATCCTTGCACAGCAATGCACACACTCACACTTATTCTTTCTCTCTTTGACATGCACACTTAGTGACCGACACAATGTTGCATGCTCAGTTTGACCTACACACACTCACTCTCACACACACTGGCACACACACACACACACACACACACGCGCACACTCACGCATGCACAGTGGACCATGTTCTGCCTCTCCTCTTAGCTGAATGGACAGCAGGTCAGCTCTCATATCTTAAGGTGTGACACAGTTCCACTAATCAGACTGACTGGCTTAGCAGGGATAACGCCTGTCTTTATGCAGGTCTAATGAATGGAATGCCTTTCATCAGAAAGTAAGAGAGAGGACGGGCAGACTGAGAGTGTAGAGGTAGTTGAAGAGAAAAACAGAACTGGAGAAGTCCAGTTTCAAGTGCCACCTTAATTTCACTGTTATTCAGTCCAAATCAGTCCAGAGAGAGAGAGAGAGAGAGAGAGAGAATTGTGAGAATTGTGAGAATTGCTTGTGTGTGTGTATTCTGGGCCACAATGAGGAGATTATCAGATGGTGTGCGCACAGTGTGTATGTGTGTGTATGAGAGAGAGAGTAAGTGAGCGGAGCAATCAGGGACACACAGCTTATTGACACATTTTCTGCAAGCCACAAGGTCATTCACATGGCATCCCTCAGGTCAACAGTCAGCTCCTACACTCAAACTATCAGACACTCTCTCACACACAGAGTTACTATTGGTGCGCACACACACACAGATACTATTGGTGCGCACACACACACAGATACTATTGGTGCGCACACACACACAGATACTATTGGTGCGCACACACACACAGATACTATTAGTGCACAGAGTTACTATTGGTGCTTTTTTACACACACATACTATTGAGTTAGCACACACACACAGATACTATTGGTGCGCACACACACACAGATACTATTGGTGCGCACACACACACAGATACTATTGGTGCGCACACACACACAGATACTATTGGTGCATGTGCGCACACACGAGGGACTGAAAACAGAATGATTTTCATTTCGGTTCATACTGAGCAAAAACAGTATTTTTCCTAGCCTAGAAATCTAGATGCACCCTAGCGGCAGCAAATTACATTTGCTTCCAGGGCTAGTCTAGCAACTCTCCGTTGACTTGTGAGCTCGAAAAATTAAACTTCTATCAGGCCAATCAAATCGTGTATAGAGTCGTTAGGCGGGCTTAACATAATGATTGATGGCAGAGTTGCAACGGTTTGGCTTGAATTCCCTGCTACTTGAAAACAAAGAAGATGGATGTTGCTTTTGGCTAACAGTGTAACACGAGTTAAGCTTGCTTTAAGTTGGCAAAAGTTTAAACTAGCCAACTAGCTCCGCTGGTGGGAAAACGCATGGGACTCAGCGCTGTCCTATTGCGTGCAGAAGGAATTTGAAAGACAACCGATTATCCCGCCCCTCGGACTGAGCACTGTGAACGGTGAGTGCCCAGACCCTACATTTTAATGTGGGTCTAGCTTGTCAGGCTATATTTTTCCTGTTCCTGTTCCAGTGTTTTTGCCCAACAGCATTGATCTGACAATTAAATCAAAACACATTAGATATCAAGGCTAACTGTTAAAAACACTGTGCCTGAATTCAGGCATGGGACGAGATTTGACAGTAGGCGTTTAGCCTATATAATATTAGATCTTTAAAAATGTCTGATGAACCCAACTTCAAGCACAGAACATGTCCTTGCGGAAAGCCCTGTAATAGCGGAACTTACTGCATGACACCTATAAGCTTAGATATTTTCCTAGTGGCCCTGTAGCCTATGTTATTTCACACTAAGGCAGTGGTGTAGTCTACATGATATGCAGGACTACGCAGTATACACACTTAAAAAGCATCACCATCTCAGTATACCCACTTAAAATTGGCAAGGATACATATTAACATTTGGGGTTGATCACAGTATACCCACTACAGCTAACTACTACATCACAGTATATCCACTACAGCTAACTAGACTACACCACTGCTATAAAGGGTTCTGGGGAACACTGTGTGGGCAGGTGACTTTCAAAGCCTATGGACTTTCCACACACAAACACACACACACACACACACACACACACACACACACACACACACACACACACACACACACACACACACACACTCTGAGGCATGCATGCTCACATACACAGTCACATGCTGTCACACAGATGCAGTCAGACTTGCTGTGAGTGACATGCAGCTCCAGTAAAGGAGTAGGCTACCTCATGTTTTATATTGTCCATCACATGAGGAATCAGAACTACAAGTATAAATGCAGGTTTTTAACATTGCATGGCCATTGTTTATCTGACCTAGCAACAGTAAAATAGGGATGCGGGACTTGACAGTAAACGGCTGAGAGATTTGCGTATCAATGAAGTGATGTGGACGCACGTCGTATCTACTGCAAACCTGATACGATGTTTGTGGACGCGGATCGGATTTGTTCTGAAAATCTGTATTAAAACTGATTTGGACTAGTGTGGACTGTAGAGCACAACCATACATCTGTAGAGCACAATACATACATTCCTCTCTACACGCTTCAGCCAGTGGACCTCCCCCCTCCTGCAGAGACAATCTTGTACTTGTGACTGTGGCCCACGCAGTATCACAACTCCAATGAAAATATATCATATGTATCAGACAGTCAGTCCATGGGGCTCCGTAGACATGCTGACACATGTGCCTGGCTGGCCAGAGCAGCTCTGTTCTCAGCAGTGGTGTAAGAGAAGAGTGTGTTTTTCCTTTGGCCCCAAGGAAACATGAACCCCCACATGTCTGCCGGCAACAGGCAGAACATCAGACACCCCAGGAGCAGAGTACAGAGTGTGGGAAAAGTGTGTGTGTGTGTGGGGTGGGGGTGGGGGGGGGGGGGTGTTATGTCGGGGTCATGTATATGTGATTCCCACCATGTCTGAAGCAGCAGGGGGTAAGGCTCTGCGTACAGCAGGTCATGGCACTGCCTTGTGAAACTGTAGTAGCGTTCTCATTCTCTGATATTCAACCCCAAAGCACAGCACAGCATAGTGCAGTGGTGTCTAGGCTTATACTTGGGCATGGCTATGTTTCCTTAGGAATATAAACACACACACACACACACACACACACACACACCAACAAGGAAGCCTTCATTTGCCATGTCTGGATGCATTTTGGAAATTATGGGTGGTTAAGTGAGTAGTAGTACAGTGGTAGAGTTTGAGGTATACTTACTGTTTCAGCATACACACACTCTTCAAAGACCACAAAGACTCTAATTAGTACCTTCCTAGAAAACACAATTGGGGAAGCCAACCCATTCCTATGCTATAGGCTGCTACATTGAACTTTTACACAGATAACACAAACCATTTTTTTGTAAACATGTCAAACAGTAAATTAGTCCATCAAAATAATAGCCACAGACCATATGAAAATTATCTTTGAATTTCTGGGCACAATGGAATAAAATGGTTTATTGAATAAACAATGCATAATTTAATATTCTGTTGAGTCAGTGTTGTTGAAGCTTTTGCAGTTAGCTTTTGTATTTACTCCTGTTTATAGAGGTTGTGTTTAGATGGGTATTTAATGTGTTGAATGTTAGCCTGTATTCAGGCGTTTGTTGGGGGCTTATGTTGAAGAAATTCATGTGTGCTTGGAGGCAAGGAAAGCTTGCAGCTGGGGGATGTAGTCCATTGCATATCAGAATCATAGTCGCAGCACGGGTTGAGTCTCCGTTAGAGATCGTCTAGTGTAGTTTGCAGAGCATTGATGGCTGAGGCATAGTCAGCAGAGAGAGCCTAACCAACCTGCCTTGTTTATGCTCCTGCTGGTTTATAGATGAAGTCTTTCCATAGATGGCTCCCTGTGAATTATTCAGCCAACTCGGGATTGGGGTTGGGGGTTTCTGGGGTGGGGAGGTGATCCTAAAATAAGACGGCATGGTTATGATTCTATTTTTATTCATGGATGTGGTTTAAAACACGAGTCCTACGTCTTGCCGTCCCATTTCAGTGATGGTGTAGGTATGGTGAGTTGTAAGAGTCAAGCATTAAATAAATAAAACATCATCTACAGTACAGCAGAAGTGAGTGCAGCTTTCTTTGTCGTTCAGAGCAAAGTGAACTCACATAAAAATGACTATGGCTGCCAACTAACTCCGTGGCCTAATGATAACTGATGCCAATGTTACATGACACAGTTATGCCCCTTGTTGTAAATCAGAGTCCTCCTGTATTGGATTGTGTGCCCCTATAAATAATTCTGGGCTCTGTCAGTGTGTGTGTCTACATCTGTGTTTGAGATGTGAACTAAAGGTCAAACCTTTGTGGACTGCACAGGGTTTTTAAAGCATATATCCAAGAAAAACATTACAGCAAAACAGCAACTAAGATCAGTATAACATGGTAGCAAATCCAAAATCAAGAACAGAAATCCTGAGCAATCGATTGTGAGAATTTTAGGGTGATTCAAAAGGAACTGAATTCCTCAAGAACATTTTGGAAGTTTAAAGATGTGAAAGGAAAGAAAAGCTAATCAGTGAATTCTCTATTATTTAATTAAGTAGGCCTTCAGAATATAATTATGAATAAGCTAAAAGGCAAGTCATGTATGTATTCTGAATTGTAGATTTAATTTCTAAAACTAAGCTAGATAATGTACTGATATTATTATTAAAAATAAGTCACTATTGCAGATATGCTTTGCATGCATACTGCAGTACATGGTTGCTGACCTGCGATGTTCATGGAGTGAGAGACGTTCTAAGAGCTGTAGTAAGAGACAATAATGAGACGTCCTAGAGACAATAATGAGACGTCCTAGAGACAATAATGAGACGTCCTTAGAGCTGTACCGAGTGTTTAAAGGATAGATGTGGATGAGGATCGATGATTCTCTGACTGCTGAGAGGTCAATTTGTGTGTGTGTGTGTGTGTGTGTGTGTGTGTGAAGGGGGGAGGCAGGACTGACTGATTAGGTGTACAGCTGGCTGTTTTATCAGGCTGGTACCAGTGTGTGCTCTCCTCCTGTAAACACCTGTCAGCTCTACTGCTCAGTTTGCCCAGCTGAACATTCAGTGTGTGTGAGAGAGCAAGAGAGAGAGAGAGTGTATGCAGGTATGTGTGAGACTCGTGCTGCCTCCCTGTGCGAAAACTAATTAGAGAGACAAAAGAAGAACAGAGGAAGGAGGGAGAGAAAAGGAGTGGTGAGAGGATGGATGCGTTCAGCTCTTAGGATTGTGCTGAGGAGGAAAGTTTTCCTTTTTTTTCTCTTTTATCCATCCAATCTTTCATTCCTTCTCTGTGCCTCAGCACACTCGTGCTTCTTTTCAGCGGGCATTTGGAACAGTTTTCTGGAGACTGTGTGTGTGCCTGTGTTTAACATAATATGTGTTTGTGTGTGCACACCATCTGATAATCTCCTTATTGTGGCCCAGTACACACACACACACACACACACACACACACACACACACACACACACACACACACACGTTTTCACAATTCTACTTTTCTTTGTACGGGCTTCTTTCTCTCTCTTTCACACACTCCCTTTCTCGCTCTCTCTGTATGTGTGTTGAGTGTTCTCAGTAATAATAGAGCAATTTCACCCTCCACCGCCAAAATCTCATTGGCAGGGTCAAGTGCTTAGCTTAGCACACACACACACACACACACACATTCTTAGATATAGATATGCACAATTTGGGACAGTTCACACCACTGACTGCACAGATGTAAAGCAGAACCTCATGCCTAACCATACCTTCAATGTAACTAGATGTACCGCAGAGCGGTACAAAATATGACCGCCGCCCAGTCCAGCACATTTTTTCCACAAAAATAAATCACGCTGAAAGGCCTATATGATTCTAAATGTCTCACTAAATTGCATTATCCACACTCAATTCTCACTGGTATCTGCTAGACAACAAGTACCAAAACATGATTAGTTCATAGATTTCACATGTAAAAATCGGTTCTCAAGATATTCACAAAAAACTGTGTCTGCCCTACCCTCCTCTAGTCCAGCCGGGGGGCTACAGATCAAAACGAAAAACGATGGTTCTATGCTATCCATGTGGGGTTACATGCCCACCAAGTTTCGTGTACCCCGGTCTTTCAATGTCCCGCGAATCTTTGTTGGTGTACGGTCACTAAATGTACACATAAATTATTTTATTGTAAGGCCCCCCATGAATGAAAGTTCACAAAACTTGGCATGCATTCGGAGGGTGTCATAATGATCCTACACTTTCAGTTTCGTGCAGTTTTGACCATGTCAGCCAGAGATATTGTGATGAAAACACCTAATTTTTTACTTTTTTGTGTTTAACTAGGTGGCGCTATACATAAAATGAGTGGTTATGGAATGGGTTGACATGGCCCCTTGAGATCAACATACAAAAAAAAAAGGTCCTCCTAAACCCTACGGTTCTCGAGATATTCACAGAAAACTGTGTCTGCCCTACCCTCCTTTCGGGGGGTCCAGTCCAGCGGGGGGGGCTACAGATCAAAACGAAAAATGATGGTTCCATGCTATCCATGTGGGATTACATGCCCACCAAGTTTAAATGTACCCCGGTCTTTCAGTGTCCCGGGAATCCTTGACGGAAATTTGGACATCACGAAAAGAAAAGGAAAAAAAAATCTGACTAAACCTATATGACCATGCTTAAGCTGGCTTGAAGCGTCATAATTACTTGAGGGCCACACACACGCACGCACACGCACACCCACACCCACACACACTCACTCACACACACAGAGAGAGAGAGACTACCCCTATTTTTCAGGCTCCAGGCAGAGATGTGTGTGAGAGGAGTGTGAATCCCCGCAGATGCATGTGCTTTCTCTCTGGCCTATTGTCAGCCATTCCGTGCCACCCTCCACCACGCTCCAGTTTCCACCCCCCTCCCATTTGCCGATTGTAGTCTGTGGAATGACACTGCTGCTGATGTGTGGCTTGTCGGCTCCAAGTCAACAGTGAGTCGGCACTGTTGTGGATTAAACCCAGAGGAGGAGCCGGCTATCCAGGCCACAAGGCTCAGTCAGTGTGGTGACTTAATTTAAGGTCCTGACGCCAGTGGCCCATGGAAAAAATGTCCCCCACTCATACCGTGTATGTGTGTATGATTTGTGTATTTGTGTTAGTGGCCATATTTATGGTGTCTTAATGTGTGTGTCAATATGTTTGCATATGTCTATGTCTATGAGTTATGAGTTTTGTTTTAATGCATACTGTGTGTGTGTGTGTGTGTGTGTGTGTTTTCTGTGACCTTGTATCAGTGTGTTATCATTCTGCTTGCCGCTAATGACAGACTCTGAGTGTTTATGATTGCATCTGAGTGATCTCCAGGACTGAGGTTACTGTCAGGACAATTACAGGCAGGCAGAAATAGCCAAAACAGATGTTGGGAGGGAGACTACTGTGGCGCATATGGATGATGGTCTGTTTGTGTGTGTGGGCTTAGACTGCCATTTATGTTTTTGTCTCTGAATGTGTGTCTGTCTAAAAGGCTACTAGCCTTGCCGTGTGTGTGTTTGTTTATTTGTATGTTTGTTTGTTTGTGTGTAAGCCTATATCTGGTAAATAATGTGAAACACTACTATGCTTTGAGGTTGAGTACAGGATCATTTTGGCATTTCGCGAAATATTAGTTGTTTTAGATTACATTTTAATGGTGCCATTTTAGGTGTGTGTGTGTGTGTTTAAGCAATACTTTTTGTTGGTTTTAAATAGCAGACCGGTCCATTGTCACCTCTCATGTGCGTTGTTTGCCTTGCCTGGCTGCAGCAGTACGCATGTAGGCTATCACCACCAATGGTGAGTTTAACTTTTCTTTCCTCCTCCCTAGAGCTCAGCCTCTGATTCTTGTCCAACTTCCATTATAATAAATGACTGTATGTCACAGTCTCCCCCTCTCTCACTCCCTGGACCCCACATATTCTCTGTCCCTATTTTTCTTCTCTCACTCCCTCTTTCTCCCTACTGTTTCCTACTGTTTCCTACAAGTCAGTCATTCTGCAGACGGACAATGCCAACCATTCTACCAGCGCCGCCTTTCTAAAGGGGTGCCCAAAGCCACTGGCCTGTAACATAATTAAAGAGTGTGTGTGTGTGTGTGTGTGTGTGTAATTGCTAGAATACTGGAACAGAAGGAAATTGTAAGCATCAAAAAGATGTGTATCAAATATGCAAACCATTTGCTTGCATAATATAAATGGAGGAGGATTGATCACCGAAGCGGAAAAAAGAGAGATTACATAAAATTGCGACCAGTTGCCTGGAAGTTTGTGAACAGAGTGCCATTGTCTATGTGGAACACAGCTCTTTTTGAGCAGGCACTGCTCGGCCATACCCTCTGTCATGACTGGGTCCTCTCCGGAGTCCTTTCCAGTACACAGAGGTCACTATTGACGAGAACTCTGTGTGCTGACTGTGTGCAGCTGAGGGCCAGACCACTGAGCTCTTGGTCATAAGTTTTAGTTCCTCATATGCAAGAACCATGATGATCTATGGTGCGGTGTCATACAGGGCATACTTGTGTGTGTGTGTCTGTGTGTGTGTGTGTGTGTGTGTGTGTGTGTGTGTGTGTGTGTGCTTGGCTCTTTGTGTGGCTGTTTTTAAGTAAGGAAAGGTGTTTTGTCTCCAGGTGTGTTTAGCCAGCCCACAAATCGCTCACTGCCTGGAAAACTAGCCTACCATGAGCTAGAAAAACGACTTGCTATGGTAGCCTGGAGGGGTCACACTTGATCAAGTTACAGTGAATATTGAAGTGTCAGTCACAAAGCAGCCATCGTTCATGATAAAGGACAAAAATATAAGGAAAACCTGAAAAGACATAGAACCGTCTAAACAGAAAGAACGATTTGAACAGCCTTTCTCTTTCCTCTTGGTTTGACTAACTGTGCGCTTTGTGGTTTTGGGAGCCGAGCGCTCAGGTATCATATCACTGTCATTTGCATTGGTTGTTCCGGCATAGCCGAGGCATTCACCCAGAGCTAACTGTTATTGTGTCCCTCTAGGGGGAAATGGAGCTTTAGTCAGGTCATTAAAGCGCACCGAAAAAAGCTCACGCACGCTAATGTGGTTTGGTCAGAGGAAGACCCACGAGGCTGGGAGATTGCACTCAGCTGCCACTGACAGGCCTTTTGAGGATGGATGGACAGGAGTAAGGCTATCTAAGCTCCTTTCAGCAGACCCTTTGTTTACACTTCATTTTAAGGTCAGGTCCGCACTTCCTTGACAACAATGGATTTCTGTTTCCAGCAATAGCTCATCTCACAGGTTGTAATCTGGGGTTTTTACTGTACGACAATTATATCTCTCTTTTGCTCCCTCCATCCCATCTCTCTCTCTCTCTCTTTCTGACTAGTTCTCTCTCTGACTCTTTCTGCACTCTTTCCATTGAAGATATCTGAAATGATCGTTACGCCTATAATTAAGGGGAAGTGTAGTATAGTGGCTTTCTGCAGTGATGGTCTCTGATCTTTGAAAGGTTGACACTAAGCTCTGAAGAGAGTGTCGGCCCACACTTGATCTGGGAAACTTCAGGACGTTTCATCTAGACAACGCTACATAATCCCTTCTGATACAGCTAAAGCCAGATAGGTTCAGTTCATCAGGACTTTGACAGTCCAACTCCCCTGGTTGTACAGTGTCTGCTGGAAAGGTGTAGAGATAGTTTATAGTGTCTGCAGGAGAATGAAAACAGATGTAGTGAAATGGTATACATACTTTGGAACAGGAGGACCTTCAAGCATGTGTAAAAAGATCATGACTGGAGCGTGTGAGTAGGAAACATGTCCATAAGTGTAGCTCTTCAAGGTGCTTTAAGTCAAAAAATGAAATGTCTGCGTGCTCACAATGCAGCTGAAGGCATCATAAATAAATAAGTAATGACTAATGGTCAAGTGTAGTACACTTGACTTTAGACTTAGCATAAACCCCCATAACACACTTAAAGACAATTGTATGACGAACACATGACTAAGATTGCTCAGTACAGATTTCCAGTATCCCTTGCACAGTCATTCATGCATGGCATGGAGAGACAGTCCCCCTGTGTGTGGCACTGTAAAGTGGGTGACTGTGTGTGTGTGTGTGTGTGTGTGTGTGTGTGTGCATATATTAAACATTTATGATTAGATAATGGTAGTGAGTGTGCCCTTAACATCTTAAGGGAATAGTTGTTGTGTATTAGAGTAATATTTTGACTGTGTGTAAAAGTGTTTGTGAGTTTAGGATGGGGATGAAATCCAGTTTATTTAGATAGCATATGGAATTGATGTCACACACTATGGTCCTCTCTTTCTCTCTCGGTCTCCCTCCCATGTGTCTGTGACTGTGTACCAGCATACTACTACGTTTCAGTGTGTCCAAAGAAGTCTTGTTATAATGACTTTAGTCAAATTCATTTGCATAGTCACTCTCTTAGAGATAAGCCAGATTGCAGGGAGGTGAAAAGGTCTCTAATTAAATTGACCGTTGCTCTAAAACGATTTTTCTTCCTCATGAATCCGGCCCTCACAAAGAATTTGTTTAAAAATCACCTACTAAATGAGCTGTATCTAATAGGTGTGTGTGAGAGAGAGTGTATGCATGTGAGTGTGTGCGCATGTGTTTGTGTGTGTGTGTGTGTGTATGTTTGTGTATTTGTGTTTGAGAGAGAAAAGGGCGTCTCTTTATTTGGCCCTGCTGAGGGTGTAAAGTTTGGCCCCCGATGGCAGAGCTACTCTGGTTTCCAGCCTCTGAGATGGGGCTTTGCAACTCACACTATTTGTTTAAGCCCCTCCAGTCTTTCCCTTGGTCCAGGCCCTCATTTTACCATGTAAAGGCATCTCGGCTTTATGAAATCCAGTCTCATGTGATTCGTGTCTTTAAACTTCACCACTGAGCTAATTCAAACCTACATGTCAGCTGACAGCCCCCCTTACCTACTTTAGCAATTACCAAATAAAGGCGTTTAATGGTTAGCCCACCATTACAAAACAAGAATCAGTTGCAAACATGGCAACATTCTTAGTGCTTAGTCAACTGTTGAGCCATTGAGCACTATCATTGTTAAGGCTCTCGGGTTTGCTGGACACAGTCTCTGCGGGAGCCGGTCATGGATCAGCCTTCTCTGTCCCTTGTTCTGTAACACCACTGTTACGTCCCCTCGGTGTCTCCAATAAGTATCTGCCAAGATACCTCTGAAACTTAACTCGTCCACCATTGAGCATTTCATTGGTTTAGTGGTCTGGATAAAGGTGCCATTAACGTCCCTAGATTCTCCAAGTCCAGTTCCTCTCGGTACTGCTCTAGGGATTCCTCTCTTGTGTTCAGGGGTGTTGTGGTAAAATAAGAGGCGGGTAAACTATGAATTCTGTGATTTCGGTGAGGTGGACTGCGCCATGTGGTATCGGATTTAAAAAAAAAAGGCATTCAGAACAAGTTTGATGATGGTGGAGGTTATTGTCCAATGTGGTATTAAATGGTTCCTAGAGTGTTGATGAGTGTACATATTGTGAAAGTGGTTAAAACGGTGTGATTTTTAAATGTTAAAAGTTGCAAGTGGTTAATAAACTCTTTTGAGAGGTGGATAAACTCTAATAAGATTTGGATAAACTCTATTTCTGAAATTGGCACATAGCCCCGAGAGATGGGTAAACTGTGTTTACCTGCGTTAACCTGCGTTTAGCCTCCACTACATCCCTGCTTGTGCTGCCAAACACTAGGCACTACAGACTATTGGCCCTATGGAAGAAAGGCAGTGTGGCTTCACTATTCAGCACATGGACTGTATATAAAAGATTCAGCAACTATTCAGCAACTTTTAAGTGTATTAGACTTCAGAGTAAACCATTATAATATACAGTATTGTAAGATAGCAGCTCTACTGGTAACAGAACCAGCCTTCAAATCCATCCTCAGTGGAGCATCTCGGAGTGAGTAAGGCTGAGTGTGGCATGTTTACAGCACTGCAGGTCTGCTCAGCACAGGCCATAAAACAGAGATACTTTTAATAATCTTTGAGTCTGTGTATCTCACAACTAGCTGTCTGGTCAGGCCATGGTTTTGAATTACAGTCAGACGGCTGGACACAGAGTGGTACACTACTCGGCCGTAGACTAGCACACACAAACTCTTCTGCATACTTATCAGGTCTCAAACCAATGGAGGCATTTCCCTCTGCACCCCTCCCCACCTCTGTCTATTGGAGGTTATGTGAAGCCATTGAGAATGGAGTGATGTGGATAGAGGGAGAGAAGAGAGTGTGTGTGTGTGTGTGTGTGCTTGCTGGCAGATTGGGGTCAGGGGGAGTGGTACAGGGTCTGTAGAGTTGGGGTGCAATACTGTGGTCGTGTTTGGGGCTCAGATACAATGGCCTTCATTGTAGTGCCCAGAGCACTGTCATGCAATGAGAACACACACACTCACACTTACAAGCACACTTGCACATGGCATCCATTCATTTGGAGCGATTCATTCAAAGCGGCCGGCCATTGCACATAGAATTACTCATAAAGGCACACACACACTAACACACACACACACTAAAAATAACACACCAGACACCAGACCCAGGCCAGTGACACACTCACTGCATCCCTCATAGCCAATAAAGGTCTCAGATGGCAGCACAAAGGCTCCTTTGGAGCAAAGCATTCCTCTTATCATATCCCATTAGTGTTCCAGTGGAACATTGTCCAACTTTTAACACAACACACATTAGGACTGTCCCGAAACGTCCCCCTCACAGACATCCAGTTGTCATGGGACTGTCGATGTCTCGGAGTGTGATTTGAGTCAGTTTGGAAAAGTCTGGGGGGTTTCCAGGCAGACGGTCACATCTGTCAGACGGAGACACGCATGTGTGTGCACACACACTCACACTCACACACACACCCACATCCGCACACACACGCGCACACACACATGCATGCACACGTGCACCACCCCTTTCCAACTTTTTTTTTTTATCAGCAGTAAGCTACTGGCTCTTAACAACTTGCCTCCACCAAAGGTTACAGAATACAGGTGGCCCTAATCATCAGTACTCTTACCAAGGCCAAGAGTTTGATCTGACATCCCCAACAGTAATACATTCACTTAATGTATGACCAGGATGTTCACACCTTTTTTTGTGGGTAACACCTTTAGGTGTTAGATCACATGACCTATGATATTTGTCCACTGTTCTGTAGTCTGTCTTTGATTGGTGTTTGGTATTGGACAGTTGCAGATATATGTGTGTGTGTGTGTGTGTGTGTGTGTGTGTGTGTGTGTGTGTGTGTGTGTGTGTGTGTGTGTAGGTGGGGCTGGGTGTGTGTATTAGGGATGGGCATGATTAATCGACGATCGATAATTGATTATTAAGAATTTTGTCGATCACGTTAATTTGTTATCGATTAAACTAATGCAGGTTGCATTGTGTAGTATGAGTCTTGAAGCAATGAAATGAATTTCACTGTATGGCAGCAATTAAACATTTTACCACCAGGGGGCAATATTTGACGCCATAGTCAGTTACCTGCGAGTTTCCGTTTTGATTTCAAAAGTAGGCCTAATCATGAAGAGGTCACAGCGAACTGTGCCGTGCAACCATTTTGATTTAAAAAAAATAACGACTTAGTTCACTGCAAACACTGCGATGCCGTGTATAAGTAGCCTACAAAGGCTACCATTTACACAATGTGCATCCGACCCTGGTTAATGTGGATCCTGCTCTCAGTCTCAAGACGGCGGATTCCTAAAGAAATGCAAGCACCCACCCCATAAGTTTACATTGTACAGTCACTCGAAGAGCTGTAAACAGTGTTGTAAGGCTGCGTGTACAAATCCGCTTGGAGCTCCAATGGAATTTTGATTTTGCGACGAGGTCTCTGTTTAAGAACGTCGAATCACAGCTGTAGGTTTCGCTGCCTTTAGAGCACCGCAGCACATAGGCCATATCTTCAAGTTTAGCCTAACCAAACCTCCAGTTTAACTGCCACAAGTTATTCTTCTTGTAATAAAGATCTCATCGAGGAAAAACACGATGTATTTTTGTATTTCCATTGCATTTTTAATTTATAAAACGTGAAATAAATAATGAATTTTAATATAAAAATATTAATGATTAATCGATAGTCGTTCATTAATTCTCCCGACGATCGACTAAGAAAATGTAATCGAATGCCCATCCCTAGTGTGTATGTGTGTGTGTGGGTGGGGCTGGGTGTGTGGGTGTGGGTGTATGGGTTTGTGTATGTATGTGTGTTTGTAACAGCTGCCAGGCTTCCTCTGTCAGTGTGCAGGTGCGCGTAGAGGTGAAGGGTGTGTGAGCTTATTTTAGCCATATGAGAGAGAAGGGAAAGCTCTTAAGTGAACATCATGATCCAACTTTCCACGCCGTCAACTACCATCTGGGGCACTGGTGAACCAGCTGGCTGGCAAAGCTCAGCGTATGTGTGGACGGCACATTGTGGGTGTGTGAGTGTGTGTGTGAGTGTGTGTGAGTGTGTGTGAGTGTGTGTGAAAGTGTGTGAGAGTGTGTTGTATGTTTGTTTGTGTGTGTGCTGTATGTGTGTAGGTGTTAGGACCTTTGTGTTTGTTAAGTGAGCAGTGCTGAATAAATCTCCTGGCATAAACAGTACTGATCTGATGTCGGTTATCTTCTTCCAGAGCAGCCTGCTTGCCTCATCACGTCCTTTTGCTGGAATTCAGCAGCTAGATGGAAAGCAAGTTAACCTGTGACCGCAAGGGGAGTGGCATCTCTGTGAAAGAGAGTGAAAAGGACAGTGAAAAGGACACAGACACTCACACAAAAAAAATACTTGACACACAAGAATACACAAGTTTCCATTCTCTCTCCATAGCTCTTCCTCCCCATCTCTTCTCACTTCGCCTTTCTCTTCCAGGGCTTGTTCCCACACATCCGCACAAACACATCCGTTGCTTTCACTGACCAGTTAAGTACTTAAGTGAATGAATGGTGATGAGGAGGACAACCTAGTGTAAGCAGACATGAGCCCTAGCGTTCTGGACTATTGCCAACTGGATTACCCAGAAGAGTAGTATATTTGTGTGTGTGTGTGTGTGTGCGTGCGTGCACATCTGTGTGTGTGTTCTTGATTGTGTGTCAGTACTTGTGAGATATGTCTGTCTACGTGTGTGTGTGTGTGCATGTGTGTGTGTTTTCGTGCATACCTTGGCACGGTCCCTCCACTGGAAAGCTAATATGAGTGCCTGGGTGGAGCACACCTGTAATCCGGGCCGCCTGAGTGTGTAATGAGGTTCCCTGGGCCCTGCAGTGTGGAGGCTCGAGTGGGGAGCTGGCCTCAACTCTAATGCCTCTCCAGAACATGCAGTGCAGTCCAGCAGATCCTCAGCTCCTCATCCTCTCCTCTCTTTTTCCTTTTTCCTATGGTAATCATCTCTCTCTCTTTCACACACACACATTCTCTCTCTCTCTCACTCACAACACACACGCACACACACACACACACACACACACACACACACACACACACACACACTGCCTCTTATTCATTTTGACAGTGCAATCTGTTGCAGCAGTACATGCTGTCCTCAAGGTCAATGTTTTTCTATCTGCGTGTGTTTTTGTGTGTGTGTGTGTGTGTGTGCGTTTGTGTTCTCGGCCTTGGGTGTAGTGTGGCAGTTGGAGATGATTGATGTCAAACAGTTCTTTATGCACATTACTACATGATGCTCACACACACACACACACACACACACACACACAACTGCCATATCGGCGTTACAAACTAACCCCATACATTTCTCTGGAGGATTCTTTGAGTGCTGTGTCTCATTAGAAAGTTTCTGGTATGGAACTGTGCTCCCTCTCTCTCTCACTGTGAGTGTGTTTGTTCCTGATGCCATCAGTCTTCGCCTTTAATAGTCCCTCTGCTGAATTCAGAGCTTTAGTCAGGAGAAAGTGTGTGTGTGTGTGTGTGTGTGTGTATGTGCATAAAACAGAGGGAGTGAGGACTGGAGTATGCGCTCCAGTGGTGTGTGATGCTGATAAAGCTAAGAACTCATGCATGAGTGCTGTATTTGTGTGTGTGTGTTTGTGTGTGTGTGTGTGTGTGTGTGTGTGTGTGTGTGTGTTTTGTTTTGTTTGTGCAAGTGTGGAATACTATGCTGTTGAGTCGTAAGTGAATAGGTGTAAACATGCTCACATGCTTTTTGCTCTTTAGTTGTAGATCCGTGTATGAGTGAGTGTAAACGTAACCTTACTATTTTAATTGTGAGTGTGCGTGTGTGCGCGCGCGTGCGTGTGTGTGTGTGTGTGTGTGTGTGTGTGTGTATGCGGTTTTGACTTAGACAGTCATCTCGTATGTCTGTCCATTCAGTGAGGCCAGGTTAGCAGTGTTAGGTTACGTCCTGTCAGGTCAGACTGCAGCACACTGCTCACCAAACACACAAACACACATATACGCTACACACACACACACACACACACACATACACACATACATACACACACACGCACACACGCACACGCATTCAAACACACCTGTCCACACTACAATGCCCCACAGGACACTATACACAAATATAAACGCGCACAAACACTCACTCACTATTTCCTTCACATACACACATGCACACAACACTTTCTCTGTTTGAATGGCAGTATCAGGCATGGGTCAGCGCATTGTGGATTATCTCCATTGTACTTGAGATGTATATGGTCATTGTTTGAACTTTTCAATGGCTAATGGTCTGTGTTTGTGTGTGTGTTTGTGTGTGTGTGTGTGTGCATGTGTATGTGTGTCTGTGTGTGTGTGTGTGTGTGTGTGTGTGAGGGAGAGGGAGAGAGAAAATGTTTAAATGTCACATGTAAATCGATGAAAGTCTTTCTCTCACACACTCAGACTCTTCCCACACTCCTTACATACTGTTTTTAAGGCAGGTGTTTGTTTTTGCTATAGCAGTGGGATTGATCTGTTCATCGTGTTCCTGTCAGGACCGTTGGTCAGCATTGCCCTTTGCCCACTGGCCGTCTGGGAGACTGTCCTTTCTCCTCCCCACTTCTCCTTCATTGATAAAATGCCAAGTCTGTCAATAAATAAGAGCTCATTCTTCAGCCATGGCCTCACCAACACAAAGCCTGCTGTTGTGAGCTGTGGAAGAATTTGCTGTCGATTTCCCTGTGCACAACTAGGGCCCCCCTGTTAGAGTGTGTGTGTGTGTGTGTGTGTGTGTGTGTGTGTGTGTGTGTGTGTGTGTGTGTGTGTGTGTGTGTGTGTGTGTGTGTGTGTGTGTGTGTGTGTGTGTGTGTGTGAGAGAGTGTGTGTCCATTTCTTTTAGCTCAGATGCTCTTATAGCCACCTTATTCCCACCCTTTGTTATTCGGGGTCCCAGTAGATTTGCAGCAGGGTGCCCTCCGTAGGCATCTCATCTCCATCTCCCACTCTGGAGGGAGTCGGGGGCATTGCTGTGGCATTCCTCTGTCTGACTGGGGTAAACATCCATGGCTTTGTCAATGACACCCCACCCACCACTCACCACCACCACCCGGCAGTCTCAGGTGATTTAGACTCCTTGGGGCCCCCGTGGCATCAGTGAATAGATGGACAGGAAGTTGGTTGAAACGTTGGGTGTGTCTTTAGCTCTCTGTGGTCTCGATGGTGCTGAGCCTTTGTGTGGAGTGTGAATGGGATGAGTGGTAAGTCATCTAATGGGCATGTGTGAAGGTTCTGGGGCGTTGTTCTAAAAGAGGAAGTTCTCAATGAGTTTTAGTGGGAGGGTTTGTGACTCATTGGCCATTAGTGTCATATGCTTTCACAGGTGCTCTCTGACTGTCTAAAGGACGGCCGTGTGAAGATCTGGTGACTAACGGTGTGTGTATGTGTCTCTGGAGACTACTGTGTGTGTGTGTGTGTGTGTGTGTTTGTGGTTTTGGCTTAGACAGACAGTGTGTGCACGTGCATGCTTGCTTGCTTGTGCATAGGGGCAGCATAGAAGTGCTCTGTTAAGTAGGTTAGAGTAATGCACCTGTGCTCAGTAGAGCTGAGTGTGAATGGAGGAGAGGAGAGAGAGAAGGAACAAGAGGGGGAAAGTAAGAGAAAGAGAGGAAGACTGAGGTCAGCCTATAAGAAGGAGAAGCCAATGGAGTAGTGGGAAAAGGCCATGCTCAGAGGAAGAGCACCTCGAAGGACTGAAAGAAAGAGAAAGTAGGAGAAACAGCCTGTAGGAGACAGCATGAAGAAACGGTGCCTCAAAGGAATGAGAAGGAGATGCCAAAGAGGGAGGGAGAGTGCGAGTGTCGGGGCGTTGGGCCGTCGGCTCTCAGCGCTGTGTTGGTGTTGGGTCTGATCCCGTGCCCAAATGTGGCCCAGTGGCATTGTTGGTTTTTCAGCCCTAAGCTGCTTAGTGTGTGGATTAAGCAGGAGGCCTTGCCCGCTCTCTCTCTCTCTCTTGCCCGCTCTCTCTCTCTCTCTCTTGCCATCATTCCCTCTGACTTTTTAATTCTTTCTTTCTCTACGCTGATCTTTGGTATCATCTTCTCTGTCTCCCACTTTCTTTCTTTCCGTATCTTTCTTTCTCTCTCACACACACATTCTCCTCTTTTACTTAATCTTTTTCTCCTTCACTTTTACACCCCCTTACACCCCCCCCCCCTGTGTGTGTGTGTGTGTGTGTGTGTGCGCGTGCGTGTGTGCGCTTTGCAGTCTTTATAAAGGACTAACATATTTCATCTTTTAAAGTGGAGTGTGAAGCTCTCTGGTGACTTGTCCTTGTCGCTCCCATTTTCATCACACCACTCCCAGAAAGACTCACATAATGGAAAGGTCATTACCCAGAGTGCACCTGTCAGCTTTTTTATTGCAGTGGAAACAGTTGTCCTCTTTGGCATGGCCATTTCACAGGCATTGTTGATTTGGCATCAGTGCGTGGAGGAGCTCCCATATACACACATCCAGATACAAACATACACAAAAAAATGCTCTGCTTGCTTTTTCCAGGTGTGTGTTTGTGTATGTAATTGGAGACTATGGCCTGAGTTGACCCCACACTCTCCCTTGGACTCTCCAGTCTGGACCGAGCTTCAGGACTGGTTTATCAGCTTTCAGAAGATGGAGTGGATGGGAAAGGCAGAGAAAAGACAGCCAGAAACTGTTGGAACTGATGGAACTGTTAAAACAATACTGCATGTTATCTTGCATTGTAAATATGTGCCAATCTTTCGTGTGTGTGTGTGTGTGTGTGTGTGTGTGTGTGTGTGTGTGTGTATGTGTGTGTATGTGTGTTTATGTGCGCACAGATTGCTATGATTGCCATGGAGTGTACTCAAGTAGAGTAGAATGCTTGACACAGGTAGAGAAAGAAGTATGCTCTTTGATCAAAATTTTTATGCCTGTGTTTGTATATATGTGCTTTACAGTACTGCATCAGTATCAGAGATAGGCTTCAGAGCAGTCTGTGAATTATAGATGTTGTAATGGCTTACAGCATGTGCTTTCCACTGGGACATGTGGTTGTAATGTTCAAGAGACATACACTTTAACAAACATGTCTATGCTAAAAGTGCATGTATTCTGCTGAGGCAAATGTAAAGAGCTTAAAAGTGTGTGTGTCCAAACGTGTGCACACATTTCACATGCCGCACATTTGCACTGAGGTGGCAGAATGCAGATGGAGATGGTGTGCTGCTCGTGTATGAAGTGACCCTTTCCCAGGATAGCACGGTTTAACCCTCACTTCATCGCCTGACTCAAAGACATGGTGCCACACTTGGTGTGTGTGTGTGTGTGTGTGTGTGTGTGTGTGTGTGTGTGAGAGAGAGAGAGAGAGAAAATGGAAGAATGCTTCATTAGTAATGCTTCACCTTTATGTGAAGTGGTTAACATCTGTCCTGGGTTTGTTAACATGTGCTCATGTAAAGGCACTCAACTTTTTGCTTGTGTGTATGTGCAAGAGAGAGAGAGAGAGACTGAGAGAAAGACTGAGCTTGGGAGAGAATAAACATTTTAATTTTGTTTTAAAAAAAGTATTGTTTCTGTCAGCCACAATAGTGACCCTGGATACCAGAATGTGTGTGTGTGTGTGGGGGGGGTGAGATAACTTTCACTGCAGGTGCGTGCATGGCGTCCTGTGTTAGTTAGTGTCCTGTTATGCCATCTAGTGTTCACAGCAGAAAGGTGCACACACACATTTTTCCCAGGCAATTTTGTGTTTTTACTGAAAACCAGTGGATTTTGTTTATAAGTGCTCTGTGTTTTATTGGTTCTCTGTGTTGACTGTTAATTGCTTGTAAAAATGTTTATGAAGGTGATGTGGAGCTGAAAGTAGACTTCCCTTGCTTATTGTCTCCCTCTCTCTCTCTCTGTCTTTCTCC
Source organism: Alosa alosa (assembly GCF_017589495.1). NCBI lineage: Eukaryota > Metazoa > Chordata > Actinopteri > Clupeiformes > Clupeidae > Alosa > Alosa alosa. The sequence continues at coordinate 17,591,371 of NC_063204.1, forward strand.
ATCTATCTCTCCTTCCAGGTGTGTGTGTTTCTGGAGTGACATGAACCGCGCCAGCCGTTAAAGCATCCAGTGTTTCAGGTTTATACTGGTCAGTATTGGGTGTGTGTTCCCCTTTCCTGTCCATTGTTTGTTCTACTTTCTCATGATCTATGATTGTTTTACAGAGAAAACCGGTTTGATCAGACTGTGTGTGTGTGTGTGTGTGTGTGTGTGTGTGTGTGTGTGTGTGTGTGTGTGTGTATTCATCAGAGCACTCAGGTTGTGTGTGTGTGTGTGTGTGTGTGTGTGTGTGTGCTAGCAACCCCCAAATTGTTCTTTTGGCTTTAAAGTAGATAATAGTAAAGTTAGAAGTTGCATATAATATTAATATAACAACACAATATGGCAGTATTTTACTTCAGCGTTGAAGTATTTTAGGGAATGGGAAATAACAATATTCCATGTATGTCCAGTATGATAACAATAAAAAAAGAAGTCAAGTACGTGAATGTCAGGGTAAGCAATGAGCTGATTTCCGCAGGTGCAGAGCCATAGAAAGAGAGAGTAGCGACACTCTTTGATGTTGCCGCCACACGATCAATAGTTCCAAAAAAAACTATGCTGAATGGCTGTATAGCAGGAGGGTGGGATGTATTTCTGGATGCTGGAGGGCGTACACTAGTAACTCATTGCCTACTGACCAAGTGATTGGCCGTTTTCAGCTCCAAAACTCCCATAACCTGGAAACTGGCATGGCAAAGCGCTGCCATCTTTTTCCATGGTTTCTTATGGGAGTGTCGCCTCTCTGTTTTCTTTGCCACAGGTGCCCCCCCACCCCCCAACCGGCTGCACCTGGCGCACCTGACTAGTCCATTGAAGAGTATAATTAACTGGTTGGCCGGTCAAACAAATCACACAGCAACAGAACCCTTTATAGATGAAGTTGCCCCTCCCGCTTGGAGAAGGTCCTTTATATTACTTCTGTAGCGTGGTGGTTCTATGCGTTGCTTCTGTTAACCATATATTGACAGGGGGAGTTCTGAGTCACATGTGAAGTGCTTGCACTGGGGATGAACGCATTCCTTCCTGATGTTTCCAGATTGCGGAGTCAGCCTATTAGAGTTGACCTTTGAACTGTGGTAAGGCTAGAGGCTTCAGCAGAGTGTCTGGTTCTCTAGTCACACATTATGTTGTCTCAATAATTTAGAGGAGCTCATTCTCTACGAATAGCTAAGTCAGTATTCTGTCTTTGTCTCTCTCTGTCACCCATGGTCTCTCTCTCTCTCTCTCTCTCTCTCTCTCTCCCTCCCTCTCTCTCCTCCCTCCCTCCCTCCTGACTGCCTATAGGGTTGTGTGTTGGGAGGAAGCATATATGCAAGTGTAGGAGAGAGGGAGGCAAGGATAGAGTAATGAGTTTTAAATTAAGTCTCAGGGCCAGAGAGAGAGAGAGAGAGAGAGAGAGAGAGAGAGGGAAGAGAGAGAGATTAGAGAGAGAGGGCCAGAGAGGAAAAGAGAGATGAGAGATAGAGAGAGAGAGAGAGAGAGAGAGAGAGAGAGAGAGAGAGAGAGAGAGAGAGAGAGAGAGAGAGAGAGAGAGACTTCAGAGAGATGAAGTCATCCAGAGTGGAGGAAAGAGGGAGAGTTGAGGAAGGAGGAAGAGGAGAGGATGAGACTAAAAGAAAGGCAGAGAGAGGGAGAGAGAGAGGATGAGCCGAGAAGGAGTGAAACAGAAAGATGATGTGGAGAGGAATGGCCTTCGGGCCTGTCCATCTGGGCTCAAGCTGCTTGGTGTGTCCCTGTGATGACATAAGGTAACCTTTATTGTCCCTGGGCCAGCACTCACAAGTGTCCGCTGCATGGCCTCTCGGACAACCAGCTCACGTGTGCTCAACACAGAGTGCCGGTCCAGCTACAGTACTCTCCCATCAACCTGCTGGGATCTCTAATGCGTTCTGACCTGTCCTGCTTTGATCCATGCATCTGGTTTATAATCCTAGCCTTGTTTTTGATTTGGGCTAAATTGGGGATCATCATTATGTGTTGCCTTGATATCTCAACTGAAAACAGGCATGGGGACTAGTAGCAGTGGAGAGAGTCCCCTGGGAAGACCGTGCAGTACAGACAAGAGCTTCTTCAAACCAAGCGGAAACGAAAAAGAGAAAATTGAATATGCAACATTAGAATAAATGTATAAAAGACTGAGCTCAGAGGGGGAAAAAGACTGTATTTCCATTGCAGACCCCATCCGCACGGAGTAATCTCTCATCCTCTGAGACTGCAGTATTGCAGATTAAGACAGATGAGAGAAATGGAGAGAAGACAGCAGAAGTTCGCTGCAATATGATAGAAAGAAATGTGCGCCGAGAGCTCAAAGCATTCTCCCAGACGTGGCTTGTCAGCAGCCCAATAGCAGACTAATAGACCGATAGCCACGTGACTGTAAATGTCTGTGTAGAGCCATGACTGTAAGAAGACATGTCCTCATGCCCTTCCATTTGATATATGAAGTCAAAATCATTCCGCCATGTTGTCAGATTTAGAGCCAGAGATTGTTCTGTGGAGACACCAGTCAAAGTCAGGAATGCCCAGTAATGCGATAGGCCCACCACTTGTAATGGCATGTCTGAATCTGAGAGTGAGGATATACATTTTTTTACATTGTACAGTCATAAGATGTAGTAATCTAGCCTACATTCCAGTGGTAGAAATGATCAGACGAATACGGTCACTTTGTTACATTCACTGGTGTTGAGATCAGTTTTGCGTCTGAAGATCAGTCTTTACTGAATGGGGTGAACAATAACAGCTCTGAGTTGGAACCAAACCTATTCAACACAAAATATGTGTTGGAATGGTTAGTTTCTTTGTACTATTTTGTGATAGCAGGGAGGTTAGATAAGGCCCTTCACTGACCCTTTCCGGGATGAGACATTTACCAGACTCCTGAGATGACCATTTAAGAGCTCTCAGTGTGAGGCCATCCTCCAGCTGGCTGACTCCATTATCAACCCTACAACTTAAAACAACCTGTTTGGCATCTCCACATAAACAATGGCGACAGCGCGAACAGACAGACTCTCACACCTTCACACCTTTGTCCACACTTGGACTCCATTCTCTTTTTCCATAAACACTCTTGCCTTGTAGTGGGGCTACTTCAAGTGTAAATCCTGAGGTGAAGCTACAGATAGTTTGTCCCTTTGGAATAGTCAACAGATATGGTGCCATCTAGTGCAGGAGGTGAGAAACAGCACTTTCCACAGAGGCTCTCAAGGCCGCGTGTGTCTGTGTGTCTTTATGGCAACATTTAAGTTGAACGGCAAACATTTGTGAGAATTATGTTTGCTTTGAGTCAGGCTATATTGATGAAATAAGAAAAGTAAGCCCACTACACGCAAAGGAGCTACTTTTATCACCAAGTCGCACGATTACTGTATTCACAAGGCCAAGAGCATATTGTGTGTGTGTGTGTGTGTGCGTGTGTGCGTGTTTGTGTGTGTGCGTGTGTGTGTGTGTGTGCGTGTGTGTGTGCGCGCATGCGCTTTGAGAAACATTTGTCTATGTGTGTATGTGCGTGTGCACATGCCACCTCTTGCTCTATTTGCATCAGGGTGCAAATATTTGGCCTTGTGTTTTATTAACTGGAAGAGTGAGTGCTCTCTGTCACTGCGTGAGTTTTATGGTTGTTCACACACACACACGCGCGCACACACACACTTAATATACAGTCGTGTGTACTCTTAAAACAGCATGCACATGCTTGTGACACGCCGTGAATTTAACAACAGCGCCCAGCTCAGGCCAGCGTTTCTGTAAAGATCAGAAGGTGGAAGGAAGAGGAGATTATTTTCAAATAAAATAAAAAAGCACTCCTCACATTTGACATGATTGAAGAATGATGTCTTTGTTCTGCTCTTTTAACTCCAGCCCGAAGAACACCTTGACACTGTTGAGATGTTGTCAAATTTATAGATTTTAGATAGATATTTTATTGTCATCTATGCATTTTGGCCCAATGAAATGATGATGTATGTTTTAGTTTTAGAAATATTGCTTTGTATGTGTAAAAGTATAGCAGTGATTTTAGCGTTGGTGGAATTGAGTGTTAGATGATTTTATTGAACTGCATCAAAATTCTACTGAATTGTACCTGTACTGAGGTTGCCCTCAACAAACATACTTTCACAAAAGAAATCCATCTTGAAATCTTAAGTATAAATGTAGACATGGATTTAAAATGATGGCACTATTTTGTCACAGCAGTAAGTCTATTAGTGTTTTTAATTATTATTATTATTATTATTATTATTATTATTTTTTTATTATATTTCTGATTTCTATCAAACTGGTTTTCAATTTGGTTCATGAGGTTAGTGAAATACAGTTGACTTGTTTAGATGGAGATGATGATGATGCAATAGCTGAACTCTACCAGTAGGTGGCACCAACAGATCACTGCCTTGAACAGGTGAAGATAGACAGACACACACACACACACACGCACACGCACACAGCTGGAGCATGCAGTAGTTTTTCATTGCAATCAGGTGTTTCTGGTTCCCCCTTTTTTCCACATTGCAGATTAGTCTCCAAACCTGATACTGTGTGATATATACACAGAGGCAGAGCCATGGAGGAGTAAGGTGCTCGCTCTCCTCAGACTTTCACCCTCCCAGGACTTTCTCTCACTCATCCACTTACTCACTCACGCTCTCCCTCTTTTCTCCCCCTCCCTCTCTCTCTCTCTCTTCCTCTTCCTCTTCCTCTACCTCTCTCTGTGTTTTGGGGGTCTGCTGAGAGTTCTCCAGGGTGCACTAAAGGGTGGATGTGAGCTCCATTTTAAAGTGCGCTCTTTGGCCTTTCCCAGAGCTCCCGCTTGGAAAAATATGCTTTGGAATTCCCATTTACCTTCAAAAAATCATCTCTCTCTCTCTCTTGAAGTATTGGAGACGATGTCTTTCTGCTCTACTCCATCTTCCTATTTTCCTCCTCTCTCCATCTCCTTCTCCATCTCCTTCTCCACCTCCTTCTCCCCCTCCTGCCCAGCTTACTCCCTCATCCAGTTATCCATTATCTCCCTGGCCAAGATTCCATTCATTCTGTTATGACTTTATTTGTGTTTGTGTGTGTGTGTGTGTGTGTGTGTGTGTGTGTGTGTGTGTGTGTGTCTGTGTGCTTATCTGTTATATGTAGTACTATATATACACACACACCAACATCAACACCAATGTCTGCTTCTCTAATCTTGGGCCTCAGGGTTTTATTTGTTGTCTTGTTTTCCAGATGTATTGGTAGTTTGTGTCTGTGTGTCTGTTTGTGAGAGTGTGTGTGTGTGTGTGAGCGTGGGGTTGAGGGTGTGAGCCTTAACTGAAATGAGGTGCAATCTTTCTATGGATGCTCTTTGTCATCTGCACTCTGGCCAATGCATCCACCCACCCACACACACAGACATACTAACTGTACAGAGCACAGTTGAACCCTCTGCCACTGACAGTCACGCAAACACACACACACACACACACACACACACACACACACACACACACACACACACACACACACACACACACACAGAGAGAGAAAGAGAGTGGGCAGATGTTTCTATCCTCTAGACAGATAGAGAAGAGAAGCGAAAGCCAGTCCAGTGAGAAGTTTGCTTTGGATGGGACACCCCCCTCACCTCTGTCCTCTCTCTCTCTCTCTCTCTCTCTCTCTCTCTCTCTCTTTTCTCTCTTTTTCCCTCCTTCAGTCCATCTGCCTTTTGATTTCCTCTGGCCAGTTAAACAGCTCTCCTTTCATCCTACATAACACCCTGACACACACAGTCTCTCTCTGTGGACACATGTACCATATAGGGCTGTTTTTCCTGCGTAGCGAACTGCGCTCTGTCAACGTGTGTCTGCACACATTAGAGCATTTCTGGTGTGTATGTGTATTCATCAGAGCACTCAGGCTGTGTGTGTGTGTGTGTGTGTGTGGTGTTTTTACTTACTGCAGTAGCAGCACCTGCTGGAGGTCATGTGGAGTTCAAGAGGTCAGAGGGGGTCCACCTGTGGGGCCTCTTCATCACACTGAGCAATGTTTCTCTCAGGAGCCACTTCTCCACAGAACTCTTTGTGTGTGTGTGTGTTTGTGTGTGTGTGTGTGTGTGTGTGTGTGTGTGTGTGTGTGTGTGTGTGTGAGGGAGTCAGAAAAAAAGCATTTTCTTTTATTTGATTAGCTGCCGTTTATTTGTTAAATGAAGGATAAACATCAGTCAGTGCTTACTGCATTGTTTCAGCTTGTATGTGTGTATGTGTGTCATTAAACACTGTTCTTGCTATACATGTATTAATGTTTGTGTGTGTCTGTGTGTGTGTGTTTGTGTTTGTGTGTGTGTTACAGCTTTCTTCATAATTTCATGGTATAAAGACAATGAGCCGGTCTGACTGGGGGTGTGCCTTTTGACGAAAACACAAGCAACACCGTGGACACAGCGCTGAATCACCGTGGCAACAGTGTGAAGTTGTGGGGACCCACAGCGCAGAAACCATGCCCGCCCTCTCAACGGGAGCCGGCAATGAGCCAGGTGAGCACAAACTCCCTCATCAATCGCCCAAATCAATACCAATCAATCATTTATCAACAACCACTCCTGTCCTACACTCATCATGGCCTATGGCATATTGCACTATGAAAAAGACAGAACCAGGAACCCTGATGGTTTCTACTGAATGTTTCCATGAAGGAGCCAATAATGGTTTGCCTTGGAACCCTCTGGTAAAAGTGTCTTTGCAGAACCTCATTCATGGTATTTTGGCCAACAGCTCTACAGTAGTTTTCCATAATGAGGAACACTTCAGGACTGTGAAGAATCTGTTCTGGGCAACCTCATTTTCATAGTGGGAAGCTAGAACCTGAGAACCCTAACAGAACCTAGTACTTTATTTGTGACTTTGAGTCAGTGAAGACTATGAGTCAGTGAAGAATTCCTACCATCAAATAGTTTTTGAACATTATTGAAACAATACTGTGAATATGCTGTAGCAATTGTCCAAGAGTTAGTTAAAACAGAATTCAAATACACAGCTAGCACACAGACATGGCCTTGGCCATGGACATTTAATTCAATTCAAACAAATAAAAACATTCTAGCTGGACACGAGAAAGGATCAGTAATCTCATTTATACAGTAAAGATGAGTCACCATGTCTCGCAACATTATGGCTCCTCGGTCCAAAAAAAATAAAACTTTAAACGCTTCAAGAATGTCCTCCAGGAAAATGTCACAGTTCACTAGGGCGATTTGCAGAGCCGCTTGTGGTGCCGTCGCTTGGCCTTACCGTCCATGTCAGTCACGCACGGATACACACGTATCCCCGAGGCCGCCTCCGCCGTGAGCTCTCGCATTTCTGCGGGCGATTACGGTGATGGGTTAGTGCACGGAGACCCATTGGGCCTGTTAGTGCCTGTCTATATGTGTTTGCCTGCGTGTGCGTCTGTCTGCGTCTCTGTTGGTGCAGGTGTGTGTGTTTGTGAGGAAACGATGCCCGTGAGGAAGGGAGAGGGAAAGAGAGAGAGAGAGAGAGAGAGAGAGAGAGAGAGAGAGAGAGAGAGAGAGAGAGAGAGAGAGTTGGGGGAGAGCGAGAGAGAAGAAGGGGTTCTGATGGATAAAGAGTGTGTCGGTGGTTGGCCTGTAGACATGGCGTGCGCTGGCGATTACGTACTTGCTGTGGAAATTTGTATAGACAAAGTGGAAAGCCAGACCATCAATTACGATTATAGTCATTTCAGGCAATTACTGGCAGTGTCCTTCTTTCCAAATCAAACATGTATGGTCCCCTCTGTCCCCAAACAGAGAGGGTCGCCTCGCCTCGCCTGCTGCTTACACTCTGAAATACGAGCACAGGCCGGAGAGATGGAGAGATGGAGAGAGGAGCTGGACAGAGTGAAATAAAAAAACACTGCACAGAAGAGACAGATAATGATGACATAAATACAGACAAACAGTGTGTGGGCGGGGGGGATGTTAGACTGAAGTCTCAGCAGAGTGAAGAGAAAGAAGAACAGAAATGGTGCTGCACTAGAGAGAGAGAGAGAGAGAGAGAGATATGGAGTGATTATTTGTTGGATGGTTGAGAGCTCTCCAATTGTGTGTACTGTATGTGAGAGTGAGATGGCAAATGTCTTATTCAAGATTCAAAACAGGACTTTAAGCAGTTTTGTAAAAAAAAAATAAAAACATCAACACTACAACTGGTTTAAAATCTGTTTGTCATGAGTGTTTCAGACATGATTTATGTCTTAATTCTACATTTGTGACTGCTTCCTAAACATTCTACATTTGTTTCTGCTAAGTTGATGTGGTGCGCTCCAAACCACTACAGAAACACCCAGAAAGTGTGTGTGTGACTGTTGAATGATTACATGCGTCACTCGCATCACACAATCACAAATGCACGTTCAGACACACACACACACACACACACACACACACACACACACACACACACACACACACACACATCGACCGCAGGCGCTGTTAGCTGTCTTGGTTTGGACTGATGAGTAGCCGTGCGTTTATCCTGCTCCAGAACGTCATTTGGTCATTTCGTCACTCTGGTCTTTTATAGCCGATTTAAAATGTCAAAGTGTGGGCCCCAGTGTGCTGCTTTGGGATGATCTAATGTGGGACAACTCTGCTTGCCCTGATTTGCTGTGTGTGATCTTTTAATTACACGCTGACTTTTAGGGCCTGTAAAAGAGAGAAAGAGAAAGAGAAAGAGAAAGAGAGAGAGAGAGAGAGAGAGAGAGAGAGAGAGAGAGAGAGAGAGAGAGAGAGAGAGAGAGAGAGAGAGAGAGAGAGAGAGAGAGAGAGAGAGAGAGAGAGAGATGTTTTCTCTGTGACGCTGATCATTTAAATGTGGTTGCATGTTTTTGTATGCATGTTTGTGTGTGTGTGTGTGTGTGTGTGCGTGCATGTGTGTGTGTGTGCACGTGTGTGTGTCAGAGCGTGTGTGTGTGTGTTTGCTGAATAAACATGGCGTGGATGTGTGGCTGGATCGAGGCAAGACCCGTCTCACAGTGAAACCCATATTTTCCTTCTCTGGCCTTTTTCTTCTCTTTGTCCCCCTTTCTTTTGTTAATTCATCACATCTTTCTTGCAATTAAGATTTAATAAATGAATGTAAGAAAATGCTCATGGAAGAATCTGGAGCTCTGCCTCTTGTCTCGGCAGAAAGCAAGTCACAGAAAGAAAGAAAGAAGAAAGAGAAGGAATAAAATATATTTTATTTAATTTTACATCAAATGTATATTACATTGCATATTTAAAACCACAGCTTACAGGAAGAAAAAAGTGAAAGAAAATCAATCAATAAATAAATAAGTAAAGAAATAAATCAAAAAGAAGAAACTATGGAGGAAAGAATGAGAGTAAGAAAGAAAAAGATTGAATGGAGCAGAAAAAACAGAGTGGAACAGATAGAGAGAGTAAAAGAGATAAGATGAAAGAGAAAGAGAAAGGAGTGTGTGGTACAGTTACGTTTAGTGCCACCTCCATGGGGTAACATCTGAGATTTAATAAATACTTTGGAAACACATGAAGCAGTGACCAGGCTTTTGGTTTGTGTGTGTGTCTGTGTCTGTGTCACATATGAATGTAAACTTCACATACAGTACAGTATGTGTAGTAGAAATAATTTTTGCCATGGGATAGTAACTGACTGAACTCCCCAGCCACCTCTTGGCTCCTGGTTCATATTTACACACACACACACACACACACACACACACACACACACACACACCTGTCCAAATGGGAGGAAATTAAGATTTAATTGTCCAAGTGTGCTTTAAACGGCTCTGAGGCAGCTCTGCCACCACAGACCTGCCAAAATTCCTTCTTTGGTCTCTGTTCAAAATCATCTCTCTCATTCTCTTTTCTCTCTCTCTCTCTCTCTCTCTCTCTCTCTCTCTCTCTCTCTCTCTCTTCTTCATCATCATTCTCTCTCTCTTGATGCGTCGTATTCTCATTTCTTTTGTCTGCTGGTAAAATTTAGTAATGTGACCTTGCCCACAGTCAGTATCTGACCACTGTATCCACTTTCACACACACTCACACACTGTTGGAAGCTTATTCTGTGTGTCCCTGTTTCTCCTCCACTCTCACTCTGTCTCTCTCTGGCACACACAGAACTACGTGCAAACACACTATTACCAGGGGTCCGTGGACTTTCAGCACATCAAACAAATGTGCACTGGATTTGGGGATGATTGTTTGAATGTGTTTTTTTAGTCGCCAGGAAAGATGTTTACCGTGTTTGAGAATATGAGAGGACCTTCGGTTGTGATGAAGCGCGCGTGCACACACACACACACACACACACACACACACATAAACAATTGCGCAAGGTGTGTTTTGTCAATGTTTTTGATGTAGCATATTTTCAACTTGCGCTCAGATAAGTAAACACCGAAGGATCAGGCACGCAGACAGATTTGATGTGGCATGCCTTATTGAACCATAAAGGACGACTGTTTTGGCATAAACAAAGTATTACACAGTATGACAGAGACATTATCAGGATGTATAGCACAGTGTACATTTACACATCACTGCAAGGGATACAGCCACAGGTATCTAAGACAAGTAAGCTTGAGCACTGCATCACATTGTGGGAGCATGGCAGAGAATGACCTTGAATAGAGGTCCAGAATGTCCTCAAACAGTGCAAATGACCGAAGGCACAAGTCCACAGTGGAGCACATCACTGAGAGAGATCCATCACAGCCCAGCACATCCTCCAGCAGGTGACGAGGCTCATGGATCCACGGTGGGGCCGCGTAGACGTTTACGGCACGGCAGCGCTCCGGCCCTGCCTGTCCTATCAGCTTTTTAAGGGTCCCACGGCAGGCCTAAAAGATAAGCAGAGCCAGGCCCTCTCAGCAGGAAGGGCACACCAAAGACTACACATGGAAAGCTTTTGAAGAGCAAACCTTTCTACCAGACACACTTATTTTTCTAATGAGTGTGTGTGTGTCTGTGCTTGTGTGTGTGTGTGTGTGTGTGTTGTGTGTGTGTGTCTGTGCTTGTCTGTGTGTGTGTGTGTGTGTGTGTGTGTGTGTGTGTGTTTGTGTGTGTGTGTGTGTGTGTGTGTGTGTGTATTGTTCCGCCGATCTCCTCAAACAAGTGACTGGTTGTGTAATCGCGAACAGGTAATGAGGGCCATATTGAGGGGCCATACTGTTTATCGCTCTGCGACGCTCTATGGCTTCCCCAGACCGGCGGCCCACTAGCGCTGCTATGAGGGACATGACAGGAATGGCCGTATTAAATTTCTTCTCGGCTAACAGTAAATTTTTCCATTCTGATGTCAAGAATGCCGAGCATCTGGAATCTGTGGCGAAAGAGAGGGAGAGAGAGAGAGAGAGAGAGAGGGAGAGAAATGAAAGTGAGTGAGAGATGGAGAGGGAGGGAGAGGAGGGACTGAGAGAGGGAAAGGGAGCGACTGAAAGAGATGGAGGGCATGGAAGGAAGGATGGAGAGGATAAGGGAAGAGAGAAGAAGGAATTGAGGGGGAAGAGACCGGGTGAGAGACGGAGAGATGGGTGAACGTTAGAAAGAGAGAGAGAGAGAGAGAGAGTGTTGGCTAAAGTGGTGGCAGCGGTGTGCGCTACGGGAGCACTTTATCGCTTTCCAGCCGTTTATCCTTCTCCCCCTCCATCCATCCTCTCCTCCACTCCCCTCTTTCTCTCCCTCCTCTCCCTCTCTCCCCCTCTCCTTGCCACTGGGACACGGCACTGTAACACAAGGATTTGTTGCCACTGGAAAAGCTCCCTGTTTCCAATTACATCAGAATGAAAATTTCCACTTTGTTTTAGCAAAGCGGGGAGAAGAAAATGACAAAAAATGGATAGAACGAGAGTGAGGGGAGGAGAGGGAGAAGGAATGTCATTTATTTATATTTTATTTTATGTGTGTGTTTTTTCAGAGGTATAATGATATCCAGCACAGTCTCTATCCAAAGGACACACAGCACCGAACAGGTTGCGTGCGTGCGTGCGTGCGTGTGTATGTGTGGCGTGCGTGCGTGCGTGTGTTTTAGTATTTCTCTGTTGTATAGTTTAGCACAAACTCCACATAAATAAGCCAGTCAATAGCTACATGGCACACTTGCACATACCCCCTCACACAAGTTCAAGTTTGTGACACACACACAAAGAATGTTCAGATGTGGCTGTCAAAAATGGCTGTGAATGTTTGAAACGTTGAGCTAACACCAATCTAAATATCTGAGGAAATTAAAACAAGTGTGGAATGAGGATTTATTAATAATGTTTTATCAGTCTTAATGTCATATCTCTATTGGAATTCTTATCATATAATAAGATTTGCTTAATGACTTTAGTGTAATTCTGTAAGGCTTTGGTTTGTATGTGTGTGTTGGCGGCGTGTGTGTTGGAATGAGGTGTGTGTGTGTGTGTGTGTTTGTGACAAAATATGTGCATATGTATGAATGAAATAAAGTGTGTGTGCATGTGTGTTTTGTGTGTGTGTGTGTGTGTGTGTGTGTGTGTGTGTGTGTGTATGTGTATGTGTATGTGTGTGGTCATAAGGAATTAGAGCAGAGTGGAGCATATAGCAGCATGTGACCTTCGGTCGGACATTTCCTCGACGTGTCCTGGAGTCTTGGCTGCATAGGGTCCTAAGAGAGGAAGGCTTGGCAGCGTGTGTGTGTGTGTGTGTGTGTGTGTGTGTGTGGACCTGCAGACTCGGTTTTGAGGGTTGTGAGAGTCCTCTGGAAATGAGTGTTAAGCAGAGGTGGTAGATCATTTAGGTCTGGCTCATAGACACCGCTCCTGGGTTATGTCTGTGTGTGTGTGTGTGTGTGTGTGTGTGTGTGTGCAAATGTATGTGTGACTGTGTGTGTTTAGTTTATAAAGGTGTTTTTCCAGTGTATAGAAATTGGGAAGGCTTGATTTTGGAAGCATGTGAGAGACACTGCTGGACTCCACTTTTCCTACTAGTCCAAATCGCTTTCACACGATCTCTTGCTCTCTCTTTCTCTCTCTCTCTGTCTCTCTCTCTCTCATACACATACATACACACACACACACACACACACACACACACACACACACACACACACACACGCAGAGACTCTCTCCCTGCCTCTCATCCAGGTTTCTTCTGTGTTCATTTCCATTCGTCCTTTGTTGTATCTTCTCTCCTAAATTTTTTCTCGCCATCCCTCTGTTCTGGAGTTTATAAAGTTCTAGAGAGGCCTGAACTCGTTTTTATTCCTCCCTCTGTTTGCCTTCCCTCCTCTCTGGTCTATCCCTCCCTCCCTCTCCCTCCCTCTCTCTCTCTCTCTCTCTCTTGGCCATCCTGCAGAGGAATACAAATCTAGATGTTATGCAGCGTGAAACTAAAAGGGATCTTTCTGGCTTCTGAGCATTGGCAAAGGCCTTTTGTGTGTGAGTGTGTGTGTGTGTGTGTGTGTGTGTGTGTGTGTGTGTGTGTGTGTCTGAGTATGTTAAGCAGACTGTATAGTCACATAAATTCCATATCTAAAGCTTTGTCCCATGAGCTAGTGGGCCTTTAAGTTTAAAAGGTGAGTGTTTTGTGTGTGTGTGTGTCTGATCCCAGAGAGAGAGAGCGCTGAAGGTCTCGAGTGGTCACTGCCCTCTCTGATCTCTGTTCCTGGTCCAGGCACATGCTGTCACACGCTCCATATCAAAGCCAATCAGGCCTCGCTCAGTTGCACCTGGCAACGGCCACTACCACAGCGGAGGTGGCACTCCAAGGATGTTGTCACTGGCCTGTGGTGCGGGTGTGTGACTCGATATGACAGAATTGTCGACATGAGGGACCTCACCCTGCCCTGTGTGTGTGTGTGTGTGTGTGTGTGTGTGTGGGACCTTTGATGGTTAGAATGCTGGGCAGCACAACAGACATTTATGGCTTAGAAAAGAGCCCTGTATTTTGCCAAAGGAGTTCAGTTACCTCTTGTGCGTCTGTGTGTGTTTGTGTGTCTGCGAATGTCGTGATTTGTGCCTGTGGTCTAATACAGTAATGTCAAACCCAGGGTATGTTCATAGACAATTTGTTGTGTGTGTGTGTGTGTGTGTGTGTGTGTGTGTGTGTGTGTGTGTGTGTGTGTGTGTGTGTGTGTGTGTGTGTGTGTGTACGTACACTGTGCATGTTGTGTTGTTGTGAGTGTGTGCATTTTACCACTGTGTGTTGGGGTTTTACAGCTGGACAGTTTGAGTGAAAAGAGCTCCAAAAGCCAGCACGATTAGGGTCATCCTGGGGGTCTACACACACACACACACACACATGTTCACCCAAACATGATCTCACGTCTGCAAGCGCCACAGGAGAGACGGAGCTGTAAAATTGCTACTGTGAGCTCGTCCAAAGCCGTGTCGCCACGGTAACTGCTTAACGACAGGTTACTTGCACGGGGACGGATTTAATGGGGCAACGCTTAGAGCATGAGCATGAGCAAAGCGAGCGCGTTAATGCGCGTCGCGTGCGCAGTGCAGCGTGCGTGTGCAGGTGTGTGTGTGTGTGTGTGTGTGTGTGTGTGTGTGTGTGCGCGCGTGTGTGCGTAAGAGATAGAGAATCACTGCTGTCATAATGGTCTTACATTGCACACCTCTCTATTTGCTTCTGCTGCTCTCTGTCACTTTCCTTTCATTTCGTTCCTCATGACTTTGTATCATTTGTTTTCTTCTGCCTTCTCTCTCCTGTCAGTATCTCGGCTCACATCTTCCTCTCTCTTCCTCACTCTTCCTCCCTCCCTCCCTCCCTCCCTCTCTCTGTCTGGGTTAAGAGGAGACAGAGGTAGATCAGGAAGGGGAATGGGTAGATGGATGGAGAGACACAGAGCGCAGCTGTTGAATGTTCACACTTATCTTTCTGATCTGCTCCTCTGCTTCCTTCAGTCGTCTGCAGCAGCTCATGCTCCCTTTAGAGCCATCCCAGTAGTGAGCCCAGTGGACTTACCCTAGCATCTAGTGTGTGTGTGTGTGTGTGTGTGTGTGTGTGTGTGTGTGTGTGAGTATGTGACTGTCCAAGTGTTAGTCCAAGTGTCCAGATAATTAGTGTGTGTGTGTGTGTGTGTGTGTGTGTGTGTGTGTGTGTGTGTGTGTGTGTGTGAGTGTGTGTGTTCCTTTCCATGTACACTTCAAGTGTGTCCACGTGTTTGCTCTGGGATGAGTGTGTGTGTGTGTATGAGCGTGTGTGGTAGAGTACGGTGGAGGAGTATAACTCACTCAGCACTAGCATGAGGTCAACACAGGCAGAATCCAGCCCTCATTTCTTCATGCAGCCCTCATTTCTAAAGATCACACTCACACTCACACTCACACTCACACTCACTAGCTCTCCATCTCTATCTCTTTCACTCTCTTTCTGTATGCCCATCCATTTCTCATTATGTTGAGGACTTCCAGTTTTACAGTTACAGTTACAACATTTTGCATCTCTACTAATGTGTAGAGTGGACATTCGATTGTGTGTCTGCATGCGTTTGTATTTTTGAGCTGTGTCTTTGGCATGTCTGAGCTTAGCACTACTATCACAATGACCATGTAGGCCTGAGTTGGTGTAGATGTGGTTTTGGCGAGTGTGTGTGTCCAGTGTGTGTGTGTGTTTGTGTTGGAAGGTGGAGGGTTGTGTGTCCTGTCAACTTCATCTTCATAAGAAGTTATTTTGGGTAAAGTTCCCTCACTCTTCAGAAAGCATAAAAATAAAGCTTCAGAAATGATGCCTTAAATCTTTGTCAACAAATGCAGCCAGTTGGCCTCCTGTGTGTGTGTGTGTGTGTGTGTGTGTGTGTGTGTGTGTGTGTGTGTGTGTGTCCTTTGGCCAGCATACTTAGTGTTCGTGTGAAATCCAGCAGAGCATATTTCACGCTGGATTGACCTCTGTTTGTGTGTGTGTGTGTGTGTGTGTGTGTGTAATTACAGTGTGTGGAGCTCAGGCCACTGACCTGTGTGAGTGCCAACCTGACTGCCCCAGCCCTGTTTAAAATACACACGTTTGAGAACCACTGCTGTTTCACTCCAGCACCGTGGGACTGGAGACGTGAATAGGAAGTTTTGCTTCAGCCATGTGTGTGTGTGTGTGTGTGTGTGTGTGTGTGTGTGTGTGTGTGTGTGTGTGTGTGTGTGTGTGTGTGTGTGTGTGTGTGTGTGTGTGTGTGTGTGTGTGTGTGTGTGTGTCTGTCTTTAAACACCATACCATAAACTGGTATGGGAAATGAATCATGCCAAAACTGCAAGTGGTAAATATGGTCCACATCCCTGTGTAATTAGAAGCTAACAATGCATGGTGCACACACATAAACATATACACACATAAACATACGTAAAAACACCACACTGTGAGCTTGTGCAGTGCCCTAATGTAGAGTGTCCTGGCTTGAACTGGGTTGAACTACCCTGACGGTGACTTCCTCTCCCACCCAACATTCACTAACATATAACGTACATGCAATTGCATGAACCAAAGCCATAATAAGCATTTTATACACACTTTTATACACACACACACACACACACACAAAGTGTAATTGTACACACACACATACACTTTGTCCTGTGCCAGGAATGGCTTGACTGATAACTACTTAAAGTTTGACCCAGAAACAACTTTGATCTCATAATGATACAGAGAATGACCTTTTAGTGAACGTGTGTGTGTGTGTCTGCGTTTCTGTGTGTATGAGCGTGTGTGTGTGTGTGTGTGTGTGTGTGTGTGTGTGTGTGTGTGTGCGTGAGCGAGAGAGAGTACTGAAGTCTGTTGCTTTAGCGATGGCTTTTCCACATGCCCCCGCCCCCTTGTTAGGTCCCTGCTCTTTTAAATCTTTTATAATATGGCATGCTCTTCTCATTGACAGGCAGTGTAGAAACACACACACACACACACACACACACACACACACACACACATCCAAATACACTACAGACATCCATTTGCTGCTGTGTCCATATAAGTTGAAAGGTTAGAAGCTGCAGGACTAGCCTGTAGCGTCAAGGGGATGTGTGAGGGTTTACAAGGCTAATGGAGGGTTCACCTGGGCTGCTGCTTAAGTGTGTGTTGTGTGGTGTGTCTGTGTGTGTCTGTGTCTGTGTGTGATTTATTGATGATTTATTGCTTAAGTCCAGCCATGTATTCCTGGAAAAACAGGAAGGGTTGAGACAAAGGCAGGAAGTCCACTCTGGGAAAGAAGAGCTGCCCAGTCTTTCCCCTCCACCCAAACACACTCATGCAAACACACACACACACACACACACACACATACACACACACACACACACACACACACGCACATGCACATGCACAAGCATACCTGTGTGTGTGCTTAGATGGTAATCCATGACATCAATAGATGTGTACATAAAGTAGGTCCCATATGTCATATATCTGTGTGAGTATACATGTGTGTATGTGTGTAAGTGGTGTTTTGCTAAATACATGCATACATTTTCATATATTGTGCACTGCCATCAAATGTGAATGTGTGTGTGTGTGTGTCTGTCTGTCTGTCTGCCCTTTTGTCTAGTGTATGGTTATGTGGTAAGTTTGTGCACATATCTGCCTGTAAGTGTATGTCTGTCAGTCCATCTGTCAATGGTCTCTCAGACTCTGCTGTGTGTGTGTGTGTGTGTGTGTGTGTGTGTGTGTGTGTGTGTGTGTGTGTGTGTGTGTGTGTGTGTGTGTGTGTGTGCGTGTGTGTGTTTGTGTGCGTGTTTATAACTGTGCACATGGTGGTGGTGGTGTGTGTGTGGGTGTGTGTAACGCGGTTTCCTGTGCTTCCTGCAGGGCTGTATGAGCTACTGGCTGTGTTGCCATCTCAGCTGCAGCCGCATGTCCAGAGCCCGGAGGACCGCTCATTTCTCAGCAACATGTTCGGGGAGAAGAGCCTTCACTCGCTCGTCAAGGTCAGTGGACCACAGAGAGTGTGTGTTGTGTCGTTGGTTTGAAAGAGAGAGAGTGAGTGAGCAAGCCTTGTTCCAGGGTCAAATTGTATGATGATAAAGTGTGTGTGTGTGTGTGGGGGGGGGGTATGTCTAGCCACTGGATAAATATTATTAGCTCAGGCAAGGAAAGGTGCAGTTAATTTTCATTAATGTTCTGCTACCCTGATCTGATTTAGTGTGTGTGTGTGTGTGTGTGTGTGTGTGTGTGTGTGTGTGTGTGTGTGTGTGTTTTGGTGTGACCATGTTTATGTCTGGGCTCCAGTCTTTTTCTCCATCTTTCACTCTCTCACCCTCTCTTGCTCTCTCTCTCCCTATCGTTATGGTAATGAAGATGGTGATGTTGAGCCAGGATGGGAAGGAAAAACAGTGGGCCAACCAAGACAAATGAAACATGATATCAAGAAAATAAGATTATGCTAGTGTGTGTATGTATGTGCGTGTGCGTGTGCATATCAATGTGTTCGGAGGTGTTGTAACAGATACACCAGCTGTGTAGGACCAAGAGCAACAGTGGAGTGTAGCCCTGAGGCTTCTGTTCACATGTTAGGGAAAGTGTGTGTGTGTGTGCTTGTGCGTTTGCGCAGTGCACTTATGTAGCATTGTCAGCTTCAGAGTCACTAGTGATAGTATGAGGTCTGTTGTCATTGAATAAGAAATCTTACTTGTCATATTTTTGTTGCATTTGTTTGCTTTTTTCACTCACTACTAGGGATGCACCGAACTCCAATGTTTAAGTTTCTTCCCAGGGCTTAATTTGTGCTGGAACAAGACGAATATTCCCAATATATAGTCCCAATATTGTTAATATGTGCAGAATGTTTTTTTAAGCCCATCACCAATGATGGACAGACTGGTCTGTCCTCCATGCAAAGAAGCAACTAAAATCTAGCAGTCAACAGAACAGCATTCACATAGCACAGTGTCTTGTCATGAAAGTGGTGTTTGAGTGGTGGAAAGAGAGAGAAAAACGCTGATGAATAACTAGGAGCTGGCGGCTGAAACAAAGTTAGTGAAGCAGACTTATGCATACTGTAACTTGAACTGTTGGCCACTGAATAAAGATGCAACTCCTTTGACTGAAGCGGTATTGCAAATGCCTGTTTCTCACAACCTTCCATTTAAGTGTGTGTGTGTGTGTGGGGGGGGGGCAGGAAAGGTGAACATATTTCCAGGCAACATTTAGAAAATCTAATATAAGCTAACAAAACAGAATCCGAAACCCAATCAAAAAACGGTTCAAAGAATCTGAAATCGAATATTGGATTCGTTGCATCCCTACTCACTACATAAACTACACTACGCTAAAAGGTCAGGGTAGGCCAGCCCCTGCACACACATTTTAATCTGTGTGCAGCAGTGATCTGAATTTTTAAACAAAGTGTGTGTGTGTCTGTGACTTGTGCAAAATTCCAGAATTTAATTAAAACTGGCTCATAAATTCCAATTCAATTCTTGAATTTCACTGGCATTTCAATTAAGGTAGCAAACAGGAAGCAGAATTGCTATTCAAATTGTGCACAAACCTGGTGTCTGTGTGTGTGTGTGTGTGAGTGTCTGTGTGTGTGTGGCTGATTCATGTGCATGCTCACTCTACACACACACCTTGTTGAGTTTGATCAGATTTGTAATAGAATACTAAGTTGCAGTGGCATGAGTGTGTCCACTGCAGTTGAGTAATGGGATTTATGAGTTTAGAACATTCCTGAACTTCAGAGAAAGATAACACTTACCAGTGACAAAAAGGGGGAGAGAGAGACAGGCAGAGAGAGAGAAAGAGAGAGAGATTGAGTTATACTGAGAGAAAGAGAGAGAGGCTGAGGGAGAGAGATACAATTAGATGAGAAAGGTCCCAGGACAACTTGCTCTGCCAGTTCCAGACAGTTATTAGAGATGTTGCAAAACTCTCTGGCTTCCAGGCTTTATAGTGTTTTCATTCCCCCCTCCTTGTCACACTGTTTTTAAGAGATGCTTGTGAAAAGGCTGGCAGAAAGAAACAGGCAGTTACACACAGTGAAGGTTGGTCAGATTTGGCATCGTACGCAGACTGGTGCCACATTCCAGTCATGTCCACTCACTCCGACGCGGACAAGCCAGATAAAAATAAAACATGCATTTGTGATGGTGGGAGATTCTATCTCATTTTTTAACCTTTCCCCATCTATAGAAATTCTCTTGCTCCCAGCTCTCGCTCTCTCTCTCTCTCTCTCTCTTTCTCTCTCTCACTCACTCACATACTCTCTGTCTTTTCCTCTCACTATCTCTCCATCTCTGCATATGTTTTGTGATGTGTGTGTGTGTGTGTGTGTGTGTGTGTGTGTCGGCGGTTGATGTATGGCGTGTGGGAGGGTCGCCGGTGTAATCTGGTAACGCAGCAGCGCTACTGCAGGTGACTCACGCTCCATTAAACAAGAGCGATGGCGGAGCTGCTCCCCTCTCCCCTCTGGGCCCGGCCGGGGGAGGTGACACCCAAACACGCTCATTTCTCTTCCCCTTCTCCCCTCCTCCTCCTCCTCCTCCTCCTCCTCCTCGTCTCAATGGCCTTTTTTCTCTGTTCTCTCCCGTCTTCTCTGCAGCCTGGCCCGGCCCGGCCTGGGCTTGCTCCTCTGATCTGGGCTGACTCTCGGAAAGGAGGCCTACAGTGCTGCGTTTGCTTAACTGAAAAACATGTGTCCCAGTGAGAAAACAATGTGAAAAAAAAAAGTGATTCAGAAGAGTTTGTCAGGTGTTCACAGCAGGGAGAGATCAATAAATCTGTGGAGGCAGCAGACCCAGACAGTATGATCGATAAGGGCCACTGGGCCAGAGTCATTTCACTTGTTAGTTGATGATTCATTTTCTTCCCGAAACGTTGCCTGAAATCCAAGATATCCTGCCAGTCACCATGTCCAAAATGTCCCTTTTGGGATGAATAAAGTAACCTGTCTGTCTGTCTGTCAATCACATAATATGGCTTGTTATGAACGTAGCACCACATGACTGGGGCTGGAATGGAAATTTCTAAGTGACCCCAAATTTTTGAACGGCAGTGTATATTATTGTATCACACATATCATCCCTAGCTTACACTCTGACCAAGGTGGTATGGCAGAGCCAAGCATCTGTCATGTGTTACTGATGATCATGTTGCCATGGCACTACCCTGCCAAATGAACGGTTAATCAGTGCCATAGAACCCACCCAGGCTGACCACGCGTGGGCCCATGTGTTGAGACGTGTGGTCTAGATAAAGGCCCAATGGAATCAGAGAGTCAGCATTGTTTCATAGGCTGATGCTGCAAAGCAAATGCAACAGGTAAAGACCACAGAGGGCAGGACAGCGAGTGGAGGTGGAGGCACTTCCACACCAAAATCTGTTGCCCAGATGGCTCCGATCATACATGATTTCCATTTGATATCCCACTGACGCTTGCATGCTGGGGGCTCGCACATACAGGAAGTGTGTGTGTGTGTACTGTATGTGGTGTGAGGGAGAGGGAGTGCCATCCACATGACGTGTGTGTTACCTGTGGAGAAGTTGACGTGTATTTGACATAAGAGAGAGGCCGTGATCATGGGAGATGTCGGCGAGAGGTCTAATCATGACAAAAACATACAAGTCTGTTACTGTACACATATGATATAAGAAACACATTTCACATGAATTCTTTCTAAACAGATGTGGAAGCATACAGAATATTTTCATAGCACATGTAATATAAAATTACCAATTCACTGGAATCCAAAAGAAACTCTTATTTAAGTACTATGAAAAAGTGTGTGTGTGTGTGTGTGTGTGCACTGAACAGGGCCTATGTGACCAATCTGGCCATGTAGTGGTATTATTGGGAATTATGCTGATGTCTTGACTGAATGCACAGATACATACATTACACATTCTATGTTAGGGATTTAGCTCATATTTGACTATGATTTATTGTCTTGTACATTTTAGGTTTCTTTAGAGGAAACTGGGCCCAATGTAGAACTGTGACTTTAAAGCTAAGAAAACACTGGGAAAATGTTTAATGTAACACACACACACACACACACACACACAGACACCGGAGACACACACAGACAGATAGACAAGGCAAAATAAGAGGTGGTCTCGCCTTACATTAGAAAACACATGCACGCAATGCTAAAACTAATATGGCTAACGTCAGTGACGCGTCCATGGTAATGACCCTTTCCTAAATTTCTCTTCTTGCTCTTTCTCTTTCTCACACACACTCACACACACACACACACACACACACACACACACACACTCACACAGACACTCTCACACTCACACACACTCACACACACACACACACACACACACACACACACAGACGTCTTAATAAAATGTCTGCAGTCACTGGAGTAGGTCGTGAAACAGAAGGAGCGTGTGGCGGAGAGAAGAGCATCTTAATCTGACAGGTGAAACAGTCCCTCTGAACACATGGAAAACATCAACACACACCTGGCACTGCCACACACACACACACACACACACACACACACACACACACACACACATGACGGGACAATGAGAGCATTCAGAGAGGAGGATAAGTGGATACACAGTGGACAATGAGGGAAATTGAGAGGATGAGAAGAGACAGAGCTGTGGAGGAAGAGAGGAGAGAAGGGGATGAATGGAGGAGTAGAGATGTGGACTTAAAGCAGAGGCCTTTCATCTGTGTCATCTGTGACTCCTCACCTGTCTGTGGCATACACACACACACACACACACACACACACACACACACACACACACACACACACACACACACACACACACACACACACACACACACAGAACATTGTTTTTATGTAGGTGTATTTGTATATGCACATATTCTCCCATGTAGTCCCCTTCTCTCTCCGACACACACACACACACACACACACACACACACACACACACACACACACACACACACACACACACACACACAGCATACATTCCATGTCATGAGTGTATGAAGTTAAGTATCTACTTCTCAGCCAAACAAAAGTTCCTCTTTATAGCCTTTACTTTGAGATGGACACACACACACACACACACACACACACACACACACACACACACACACACACACACACACACACACACACACAGAGGGCAGGGGATGTGTCAGCACTTTGACCACTTTTGAAAGCCTCTCCGCCCATCAATTAAAGTGGAGTTATCCTAAAGTCTAGCGGTGCACTGTTCCCCTGCCAAGACATCACTCCTGAGGCAACCACAGGAAATATAATACAAGTTCCAATTTCCACCTGTACCAGGTGTAGGCCGCACTTTCTCACACACACACACACACACATGCTGACCCATATACATGCACTCATACACACACACACACACACACACACACACACACACGCTGACCCATATGCATGCACTCATCTCATACAGACACACAGACAGACAGACAGACACAGACACACACACACTTATTAACCAGGGTTACAATGAGTGTAAACTCTAGCCTTTAGAAAGGCTTTGCTTAGTCACAGTACAAGTATTTTTATGCCTTGGCGAAGAAGTGATATATGTGAGTATAGCTTTCCAAAGTATGCGATTTTGTTACTTGTTGGGTCTGAATTGGTCTTCTGTGGTATATGTTTGCTCATTATCCCTCAAGTAGACTCTATGGGATAACTGCATAAAGAGTAACATATGGGCTCACATTGGGTGTAGTTTTGTGATTAATATTCAGGAAAAGTGAAATTTGATAGTGGGGAAAAAATATTTTTTATATCTGGTTGTTCACCATGAAACCTTAATTTGGTCTTGCTATCTTTTTGTCTAGCTATCGGCTCTCTCTTACTTTACTGTCCATCTCACTCCCTTTCTGTCACATTGCATGGACATGCATACACACTCACACACACACTCAAACACACACACACACTCACACACACTCCCGCTCACACTCTGTGGCTCCCTGGTCTCTGAGCCCTGCAATGCAATAAAAGTCCGATCTGCTGTGATGCTGGCTTCTGATTCGGGGATAGACTCGTAAGCCTGGTCCTACCCCGGGCTCGGCTGGTGCTGCCTGCGGTTAGTGCGCCATAGACCTCAGCCCCTCTGAGTACTCTGTTTATTATCCCATTCTAAACCAGACCACCCCCCTCAGGGAGGACCAGGGAGGTGGAAGGGGAAGACTACACCTGCAAACTATAAATGACCCCTGAACCCCCACCCCTTCTTTGGACAGTTGCCACCAAGGCTCTATACCCCTTGTAGCCATAGTATGTGATGAAGTGCTGCTATAACACATGTTATAACAACAACTTTGTTATTAATGCTTTATTACACAAGTGATGTATTTAGAACTGTCCATAAGGTATGTACTGCTCAAGTGAATTGTGAACTTATTACTTTTCTGATAATGGCTTCGATGTTAAAAGTGGGTGGGTGTGTAGATACGAGGGAAATGAGAGTAGAGGACGGTGAGTCCTTATAAGAGGTCAGTATATCACCATAGTCATCTGTGGAGCTGGGCTGTTACCCTACACACCCTGGTGTTTGCTTGAGGTGGATGCATGCGCTGTATGTGTGTGTCATGCTCTGTCCCATTGGCCGTGTGTTTCCTAACACGCTGTGCCCCAGAGCCAGCTGCCCCATGGCACCTTTCTCCACCATATGACTGAGGTCAGAGAAGTTGTGTGTTCGTGTGTGTGTGTGGTTTGTTAGCATGGATAAATACTCACACTGGAAACAGTGAACTAAATTAAATTCTGTGTGTGGTCAGAGAAAGAGAAAAAGACACACACACACACACACACACACACACACACACACACACACACACACACACACACACACACACACACACACACACATACACACATACACACACATACACGCTCACAGACACACAAGTGGCATGCTTGAGTGAGAGTGGCTTTAGCTGTCCCCTGTGGAATGCACCCCAGCTCATCTGCACCCAGCTACATCCACCTCTGACCCCCACAAGTGCAGGATCACAAAGTTTCATGTTCTCCTCGCCCTCCCAGCCTGCCCGGGGTCAGTTCTTATAGCCTGGGTTAATGGTGGAGGTCAAAGAGGAGACTGGAGGAGCTGGTCTCCAGTCTGCCAAGACGAGTGCAGGCCTAGGGGAAGTGAGCCAGGCGGCCATTTTGGCTCCCCACATTCCCCACTGTTGTTTACAATCCGGTAGCTTCCATAAATCACATGAATTAGCCACTTTAATAAAGACCACATGGTGCAGTAAAGCACTGGCGTGTTTCTGCCTTTATGAGTCATGAAACGGGATATTAGCTACACAAATGCTAAAGAGAGACAAGGTGCTCCCGTGTGTGTGTGTGTGTGTGTGTGTGTGTGTGTGTGTGTGTGTGTGTGTGTGTGTGTGTGTGTGCGCACTGCAGGTCATCAATCTCTGTCTCTCTCCTCTCGTTTAAGAAATCCATCCATTCCTCTAATGATGCTGCTGGAAGGCGGCCCTGTTTTTGGTGGATGTGCCCAAGGTCAATGCTGTGCTCTCTCCTCTCTTGACTCTTCCCTCCCTCCCACCGTTTTGTCTGATTTCTCCTCCCCTTCTCCTCTCTCTCCTCTCCTCCTGCCCCAGTCACTCATCTTTCCCAATCTTTCATTTAGCACTCTGGTATCATCAGAAACTCTGCATCCTGTCTGAGCTGAGAACGCTTTGAACTTCTCTATCTTCAGATGCAGTGTGGAAGTGGTGAAGGCTTAAACCAGCATACACACAATGTTCAGTTTTTTGAAGTGAATGAAGTGATGCTGCATTGCCTGTGTTTAAAAAAAAAGTCCCGTGTCCAGACGTGTGTGTGTGTGTGTGTGTGTGTGTGTGTGTGTGTGTGTGTGTGTGTGTGTGTGTGTGTGTGGTGTGACAGGCCCCGCCGAAACTGGGTTTGTGAAATCTCTCTCAGTCACCTCTTTATGGCAGGTTGATAAATGCTATCCCTAATGAGCTAAGACGCACACTTTCCATCCAGAGTCCATATACACACACACACACACGCATGCACCCAGAGACTGGCCTCTCATTGCTTCTGGGTAAACAATGAACTCTGTCTACCCTACATGTCATCTGTCTGCCACTTAGCCCTGAGCCTGCCACTGCTGTGTGTGTGTGTGTGTGTGTGTGTGTGTGTGTGTGTGTGTGTGTGTGTGTGTGTGTGTGTGTGTGTGTGTGTGTGTGTGTGTGTGTGTGTGTGTGTGAGATGAGGTGCACTGTAGGAGTTATTGGGTCTGATCGGTTCCCCGGGTTCCGACACCTGATCCGTCCGGTCGGGTCCGATGGAACCGGAAGAGTTGCAGAGGTTAGAGCCATTTTTACTCCTATTTTTATAGTGCAGACATAAAACAGGCAGACATGCACACACAGACACACATGTACACACACACACTCTTGCAGTTACTCACTCACAACAGAAACACTATCCACCTCTGTGATCTCCATTTCACCCTTCATCAGTCTTCCTCTCTGTCTCTCTCTCTCTCCCCCTCTTTCTTTATTTCCCTTTTATGCTTTTTTAGTATCACTCCCTCCCACCCTCTTTCATACCTTCTTTCTTTCCCCCTTTTCCTTGCATATAGTTTTATTGTTAACGTTTGATAACGCTTGTTCCTTCTGTCTTCCGCTTTCTGTCATGTATGGCTTTATTGTGATGTTTGTGTGTGTGTGTGTGTCTGTGTGTGTGTGTGTGTGTGTGTGTGTGTGTTTGTGTGTTTGTCCGGCGTTCCCAAGGAAAACTTATCCGTTTGGGAAACAGGGACTGCCGTCTGTGTTTTGCTAAGGACCGCTGGGATGTGGCTGCACTAAAGCTGAACCGGGCATGACTCTCTCTCTCTCTCTCTCTCTCTCTCTCTGCCTCTCTCTCTCTCTCACACACACACACACACACACACACACACACACACACACACACACACACACAAAAAAAAAAAAACATCCTCACTCACTTAAACATAGACACAGATATCACACACACACATACACACACAGATACACACATGCACAAACATTACTTTAATATAGACACAAATATACATACAGTACCCACACACACATACACATACACACACAAACACAGGGGATTCTTTGTACCGTAGTTTTGCAACCAGTGCTCCGCTCAGACACATCACTCATTCTCATTTTACAGTGACAGAGGCCTCTTGCTCCTGCCCCTGGGGCTCCCCCTGCTCCCTGCTCCTGCCCTGCTCCTGCTCTGCCCCTGCCCCCCTGCCCCCTGCCCCTGCCCTGCCCCCTGCCCCTGCCCCTGCCCCTGCTCCTGCCCCTCCTGCTCCTGCCCCTGCCTCTGTTCCAGCCAGGCAGCCTGGCCTATCAGGAGCCAGGAGCCCCGTGCAGACCGGGCCAGAGCGGGGCGGGGTGGCCTGCAGAAGCCTTGAGCCTGTGCAGAGAGCGGAGGAGGAAGCCCTGGGTTGGGTCTCTGTCAGCCCACTAATGGCCGTGTGTTAATGGCCGAGGCTGGGTGTTAATGGCTCTCTCTGGAAATCTCTCTCTCTCTCTCTCTCTCTCTCTCTCTCTCTCTCTCTCTCTCTCTCTCTCTCTCTCTCTCTCTGGAGGCATCTCGAGGTCTGATTAGACTCTCATTTGAGTGGCCCTTCAGTGGGACTGGATTAATTCTCCTCTCCTCTCTCTCTCCCTCCCTCTCTCTCTCTCTCTCTCTCTCTCTCTCTCTCTCTCTCTCTCTCTCTCTCCCCTCCCTCCCCCTCCCCTATCTCTGTCCCACTCTTGCGCTGCCCCTCTGTCCCAGTTTTTAATTCAATTGTGAGTTGCTTTATTAGCATGACTGCGTGCATGTTGTCTTGCCAATGCCAATGCCAGCCCCTCCCCCCATTTCTCTTCTCTCTTTCTCTCTCTCGCTCTTTCTCTCTCTCTCTTTTTCGTCCTCCTCCAGTGGCTTGGACACACAGTCTCTCTCCTGATACTACTGCTCTGACGGACTGACTTTTTCCAGAACACCTTTTCTTTCCTCAGGATCTTTCTTCCCTCCTTTCTCTCTCTCTTTCTTTTCTCTCTCCATGACATTCTCTCCATCCCTCTCCTTCTGAGTGTGCTGGAATGTGTGCTATGATGTGTGTGCAAGACTGCCTGGACTTTAATTTAGGTTGCCTGGATGCAGGCATTCTCTGGCATGAGGACCTTGTGATGTTACTGCTGATGACAAACACACACACACACACACACATACACACAGAGGGAGAGGGAGAGAGTCTGCAACTATCTCTGCAGATGTCACTGGCTTTCATGCCTACAGAGGGGATAGGAACATTCCTCAGGCGTGTGTGTGTGTGGTGTGAATGTGTACCTGGAAAGAACAGTAACATTCCAAAGGCTATTATGTTCTGTTGTGTGTGTGTGTGTGTGTGTGTGTGTGTGTGTGTGTGTGTGTGTGTTTGGGTGGGTGGGTGGGGTTGTGTTTGTGTTTTGCGTGCATACTCTTGTGTGTGTATTCGTAGGCTTCGGTGATGTTTTCAGCAGAAGCACTTAATTGTATGTATCCCTGGCTGTGGTCTGTGATAATGGTTGTTGTCTGTGATAATGGTGTGTGTGTGTGTGAGAGAGAGAGAGAGAGAGAGAGAGAGAGAGAAGTGTGTGTGCATGTGCATGTGTGCTCATTGGTAGTTAGAGAGGATTAGGCCCTTTAGCATCCTGGACTGTGACTGTGTCTTGGTGCGTGTGTGTGTGTGTGTGTGTGAGAGCGAGCAGGATAAGATTGGCTGCCTTGTCTGGCTGACCGCTCTCCTGAGCCGATGCTGTGATATTGGTTGGGACTGCGAGGCCAGTCCTCTCTGCGGGACCCTGTGCTGGGGAGGTTGAGCAGGGCGCTGTCTGACATGGAGCCCTGGGCCTGATGCGAAAGCCATCTGCCCTAGCTCCCTCCACACAGCTGCAGAATAAACTTCTCAAGAAAGCAATCAAACACACAAACACACACACACACACACACACACATACACACATACAGACAGACACACACACACACACACACACACACTCACACACAGACACATATCCATGCTTCGTTTTAAATCAAGCACCTTACATGATGTCATTAAGTAGGTTTGTTTCTGTGTGTGTGTGTGTGTGGGGGGTTGTGTATGTCTACAGACATAAACCATTGTATTTATGTTTTTCATCTGTGTTTAGTGCAGTTTGAAAAAGTAATGAGCTGACAACAGGAGACAGTCATATATAAATGCTCTACTACTGAACAGCGGAGCGGTGCAACACCCTGTGTGGGAGACTTTCTCTCCCCCAGAAGGGGCTCTCGCTCTGGGGCTGTGCTGTCTGGAGCACCCCCTCCCCTCCCCGTCCTCCTGGATGTGGGTGCTGATGGCTGTAATGCACAGTGTTTTATAGCCACAGAAGGGCCGACTCTGCAGCAGGACCTAAATCTCCAAAGCCTCCCTTACAACACATAGACCTGTAAAACAAGCCCGATCTTGGCAAGTACAAAGTAAGTGTGTGTGTGTGTGTGTGTGTCTGCGTCTGCATCTGCTTGTTTATGTATGTACATGCAAGTGAGACGCTTTTGTGACCAATACATTAGATGGGTGCGATAAATTCGCGACGGATTTATGATAATCTAAGTGATAAACATCTTCCAGATTATGTTGCATCTGTGACCTCGTGTGTGTGTGTGTGTGTGTGTTTGGCAGTAGTTTAACATTAGATGAGCATAATAAATTCTTACTGAATAGCAAACACTCTCTCGACTGTGCTGTGTTTCACTGATGCATTGCAGCCCTAAGCTCGCTCATGGCAGAGGAAGAGGCCAGAGACACCAGCCTGCCATATGTCTTGTAAGCTGGCAGATCACTGGTAGACGTTTCATTTTTGCCAGCCAAGCAGGGGAATTATGTCTAAGTCTGACAAATCACACTTATAAATGAGTGCGCCCATGCAACTTAAGCTCTAGTATTAACTTAGAAATGTGCATGACTGTGACAGTTGCTCTTTGACCATTTGAAACTGTAATACTGTTTTTCTGCAGTGTGTGTGTGTGTGTGTGGTGTGTGTGTGTGTGTGTGTGTGTGTGTGTGTGTGTGTGTGTGTGTGTGTGTCTGTGTCTGTGTCTTTTTCTGTTTGTCTATCTTCCTATCTAACTGTCTGTCTGTGTGCAGTTGGTGCATCTGTTCATTTCCAAGCCAAATTTTCACTCAGTTTCTCTGAATGATGAATCAGGAGAGAATCTGGGCTTTAGTCTAGAGTTTGTGTGTGTGTGTGTGTGTGTGTGTGTGTGTGTGTGTGTTTGTCTCTCTGTCTTTCTGTCTCTCTGTGTGTGTTTGTGTGTCTGCACGCGCATGCACATGTTTGTTCATTCTGTACGTCCACATCTGAAGCAACTGATGGGTTGCTTGGTTGTGGACTACGAGGGCACACGGACGGCAAGGAGAACCAGATGGTTTAATTTCCCGGCAACTGTCGTCGTTAACAACGCGTCGACAAAACAAACAAATTTTCCAGCGGTTGCTCTTCCTCTGCCGCGAGCCTGTGCTGTGCCATGCTGCGGTGTGGGCTCCTCTCTACAGTGCGGTGAAGGGCAGCCACAAACCCAGCGTGTCCAACCTCTTCATCACTCTCTGTACCAGGCTCTTTCAATAGAAGGATTGAGATTTATACACCTGCGAGAATCTCTCTCCCCCCCTCTCTCCCTCTCTCTTTCTCTCTCTTTGTGTGTTTTTGTTATATCATTAGAAAGATTGAAAGAGAGTAACCATAAGTTGTGGGAATGTGTGTATGGCGGTGTGGATCAGAAAGAGAACATGGATAAGATGTTCGTTTCAATGGAGTGTGTGTATGAGCGAGAGATGGGTAGAGAATATATTATATTGCTCTCTTTCTGTGTGTGTGTGTGTGTGTGTGTGTGTGTGTGTGTGTGTGTGTGTGTTTGTGTGTTTACCTCTGAATTGAATCCTTTCCTTTGCCCCATCTCATGTAGATCCATGAGAAGCTGCAGTGTTATGAGGACAGCAGTCCTGCACCGGTCCTACAGACAGCAGAAACACTCGCCTCAGATGTGAGTACCATAGTGTCTCCTTAGATACCCTGACCATGAAGCTTGCGATGTGATATTCATGCTGTACATCCATAGACATTTTAACTCTCACACTGAAATCTAAAAGTCATTAGAAATGCACACAAATGCAGCAGAACTGCCTTTCTCTTTCATGAAGCCACAACAGCAACCTCCAACTCATCTTTCTATACACATATGCACTATACACACACACACACACACACACACACACACACACACACACACACACACACACACACACACACACACACACACACACACGTGTAAGTGAAGGGTGGGCTTGTGTATTGAGAGTGGAGAAGAGCCAGTGAAAGCTTGGTTAATGGTGTGTGGTTTTGTTTTAAAATCCTGATGTCTGTTTATGATAATCAGAACACATCAGCCCATGTCTGGTGTGTGTCTGTGTGTGTGTCTGTGTGTGTGTGTGTGTGTGTGTGTGTGTGTGTGTGTGTGTGTCAGAAAGAGGAAGGAAGAGAGAGGGAAAGAGAGTGTACCCTGGCTCTGTAACCTTAAACAGTTCATCAAGGTGCTCTGAATCTTTCTACCTGTCCTTCTCTTATTCCCTTGTCTCCAGTCTACTGCTTTTTCTCTTCTCTCCTCTCCTCTCCTGTGTGTGTGTGTGTGTGTGTGTGTGTGTGTGTGTGTGTGTGTGTGTGTGTGAGTGTGTTCACGGGTAGCTCAGCGAGCTGAGCAGGCAGGCCTCCTTGAGTCGCGCCGGGGTCGTAAACGGAACCTCCCCACGGGCCCCCGGGCGTTGGGGCAGCCATCTTGTCTGTGCGTCTGCAGGGCTCCATCAGAGTCTGACTCTGCGTCTGCGCCTCCATCTCCACCGCTGCCTGCGACGACCTCCCATCACCCTCACCCAGCGCTCCCCCCCCCCCCCCTGATTTACACAGTGCTTTCTAAGAACCCCCCTCTGGGGCTCTCCTGTATCAGAGCACCGCCGCGGAGAGCCCAGCCAGCCGGCCAGCCGACCGACCGGCCAACGTCGCGCACTTCCAAAATGCTGGGCCCGCAGCCGTCTGGCCTGGGCGAGTGTTTGTGGAGGATCGCTTTCAGAGAGACAGAGAGACAGAGAGACAGAGAGACAGAGAGACAGAGAGACAGAGACAGAGACAGAGACAGAGACAGAGACAGAGACAGAGACAGAGACAGAGAGAGAGAGAGAGAGAGAGAGAGATGAGGGAAAAGACCCAGAGGGTGGCTTCTGTCTGCGGGGCATTGTGGAAGGTGTGGTGGTGGTGGATGGGGGAGGCTTTGTGCCGAGGCATCCGCCGGTGTAGCGTTTCTCTAATGGAACTCTAAATTATAGGGCGACATTAAATGACATCGTAACCTGCCCAAACCTACCCTCTACCCTGCACTCACCTCCCACCCCTACCCCTTACACACACACACACACACACACAATTTGGACTTGACCTGCCTCACAGCAGGTGTGCGCGGGTTGGAGCGTGGGTTTGTGTCTAAATGTTGTTTTAATAGTTTCCTCTCACAAATCACCCATAACATTGTGGTTATGACTCATGTCCGTAAGGTCATGAGAAATTACCAGTGGACACAAAGACAAAGCTCTCACACACACACACACACACTTGAAGAGTAGATGAGAGAAGATATGAAGTTTCCTCTTTGTCCACCAGGTGGCAGTAAGGAGAGGAAATTTGCTGGGTGCTCGGTGCCACTCTGGGATCAGAGACTTCAGCCCCTCAGCTGACTTGCGCTCACAGCTAACTCCAACTCCAGCAGTCTCTTACAGGAGGCCTCCTCCATGGCTGTGGTCCCTAGATAGCACATCTGTCTCACGCCTAGCAATCTGCTAGAATTCAGTTCAATTCAATTTTATTTGTAAGGGACAGTGTGCAATTAAAACATAAGTGTAACCATTTGATGCATTGCACCAGAGTTAGCCTTGGGCTAATTTACATCTGCAGTCCCACAGGGAGCACAAATACAAGCACAAATATAAATACAACACTTTAAAAAACAAAACATCACTCAATAGGTAAAAAAACATGTAACAAATAGCAATAAATTACATTTATTTATCCCACATGATCAAGACCACATGATCAAGGGGTGTAGCGGCATGCGCAGCACGCGACTCAATAGCCCTCATTCGCACGCACGCACGCGCACACAGACACAGACACAGACACAGACACAGACACAGACACAGACACAGACACAGACACAGACACAGACACAGACACAGACACAGACACAGACACAGACACACAGAAATGAGGGGGTTTGCAGTGGACCCAGAAAGACTAACCCATGTTAGGTTCATAGGCATATTACAACAAGCGTCTGTCACGTAGAAAATTCACCAGGAATATTGAGTGCACAGTAGTAGCACTTGGAGCGGATATTTTACGGAACTTTATGGTGGGAAGAGGAAGTTCTATCGGTGAACAAACGGGCAGAGTGTCAAACGGGCAGAGTGAGGTCTGGTCAGGAGTGGGACACAAAGAGAGAAGCAAAGCTGGAGAGTTGGAAGAAATAAAAAAAATGGAGGGATGTGGTTTGTGATGGATGGAGAGTAATAAAGGACTGGATACTGTAGGTAGTAGGTGGGTGAGAGAGTGAGAGAAGGTGATGGTAGGGGAGTGATTTGTATTACTACAGAGGGAAAAAAGGAGAGGAGTGGGAGAGTCTTGCCTGAAAATACCCCCAACGGATTATTGTATTACATTTTAATTCACTGATCTGGGAACAGCCTCCCTATCATACATCAGTAAGAAACCATGGATAACAGACTCCTTGTTGCATTACCCAACAGCCACACAGGACACACAAGGTGTTTAAGGGCAAAGTACAGTCGTCAGCCAGATGTCTGCTGAGGGGTTCAACCATGATCTTCTTGTCGACCAATCACTGTGCAGTACATTACATTACATTACATTGCATTACATTACATTACATTACATTATATTTGGCTGACATTTTTAACCAAAGCGACTAACAACATGGTTAACAGTTTAAGCTTTTTAAAGCAATTTTCTCAACAATTCTAGGATCATTTAAAAAAAGGTCTAGTACAATAAGATGTCCCTGCTCTAGTAATAACTGGTATTGAGTTCCACCAATGAGGAACAACAGATGAAAAAATACAGATGGTGGCCTGTACAGTATGTTTTTAAGAGAGCAAAAAGGAGGTGAATATAGAAGTGATTTAGTTTGAATTTTAAGTGCCACACAACCCTAAACTCAAGCCATCCAGTTCTCAGTCACACACATTTTCTCTCTTTCTTTCTCTCTCTCTCTCTCTCTCTCTCTTTCTCTTTCTTTCTTTAGCTCTCTCTCTCTCTCCCTCTCTCTTTCTCTTTCTCTGGGAGTAGGTCAGATTTAAGTGGAAGTGATGTGTGTTGGTGTGTGATGTGTGATGGTTTGTGTTTGAAATAACGTAAGAGGCTTCACGGGCATTCAGAAATGTAAACTGCCCAGTGCAGATTAAACCTGTCCAAACACACAGACAGACACACACACACACACACACACACACACACACACACTCACACACACACACACACACACAGACACACAGACACAGACACGCACACACGGACACCCACACATGTACAGACAGATGCACACACACACACACACACACACACACACACACACACACACATACACATTCTCTCGCACAGATTAAGCCTGTCTAAATACACATTCAGAGAGTTGGGATTAGCTGTGCAAATGCCTACAGCATGTGTGTGTTTAGCACATGTGCGTATGTTTGTGTGTTTGATCAAGCCTAGTTAACATGAGTGAAAATGGAAAGACTGAGTTGGTCATGGAAGCTTACATCTCTCTTGCTGTGTGTGTGTGTGTGTGTGTGTGTGTGTGTGTCTGTGTGTGTGTGTGTGTGTGTGTGTGTGTGTGTCATACATGACACCATTGCTCTCCTCCTCTTTAAGTTATGAGGTTGAGAGATCAAGATGGAAAATTTAGTGTGACAGTTCTTTTTATGAATGGTCTGGAGCTTTAGGGGATATCTCCATTGTGTCATGTCAGGGAACACACACTCACACACACACACACACACACATGGAGAGAGGAAGAGAAAGAGAATAAGACACAGAGAGAGAGAGAGAGAGAGAGAGAGAGAGAGAGAGAGAGAGAGAGAGAGAGAGAGACAGAGACAGAGACAGAGACAGAGAGAGAGAGAGAGAGATTTGTGGTGATCATTATCTGTTAACAGCTTAGCAACATTAATGTATGTCTTGAGAGTAAGGGTCAGTGAATGACTTTTGAGGGACTGTGGCCCACAGCGAACACTCTCTCTTTGTATTTCTCTTTCTCTCTCTCTCTCTCTCTCTCTCACACACACACACACACACACACACACACACACACACACACACACACACACACACACACACACACACACACACAACCTGTGGTTGCAATGTGATGTTCTGAGATCACGTGGTGTGTGTGTGTGTGTGTGTGTGTGTGTGTTACCCACTGTCTTACGTCAGTCCCAATTTCTCAAGATGTTAAGTATGTGACCCCCAACCACACACACAGACACAGACAAGAGAGGGGGAGAGAGAGAAGGTTCATGTCCTTTGGATGTGACCCTTATGAATGCAGGTCAAGGACACCCAGTTACTCTTTCCTCCTTTGGACCTCTTCCTCTCATCCTTCTCTATGTCCATTTTATATCACTCTTTCCTTTGTCCAGAGGGATGTGTGCTCTCCTCCACACCACCTCTCCTTTCCTCTTCTCTTCTCTCCCTCCTCTCTTCTCTTCTCTTCTCTTCTCTTCTCTTCTCTTCTCTTCTCTGTCTTTTCCAGAGAGTGAGTGAGTGAGTGTTGTGTGTGTGTGTGTGTGTGTGTGTGTGTGTGTGTGTGTGTGTGTGTGTGTGTGTATGGTATGTATGCGTGTGTGCATGTGTGTGGGCGCACGCTAATCTTTTTTCTACCTCTTACAGTTGGCAGAGGAGCTTCAGAATAAGACTCTGACTGGCGACATTAAAGAGCTGATCAAGCTACTGTCCAAGCCTCATATCAAGGTAAGAAATATAAACACATTCACACACACACTCAAACATTTGACAGCACACCCTTACACATGCAGACAAAAGGGGTCCTGTGTGTGCCAGTTTGATAGCACGTACACACACATACACCATAGTCTGTGTTATACTGAATGATGTACACACAAAAAAGCTTGGATCCATCACATACAGTATGTGATTGTCTAAAACCCACTCTCAATTCAGGTCAAATTCTCAGAAATACATTATAAAACCGTCAGTCTCTCTCTCTCTCTCTCTCTCTCTCTCTCTCTCTCTCTCTCTCTCTCTCTCTCTCTCTCTCTCTCTCTCTCTCTCCCTCCCTCCTTCCACCCTCCTTCATCCCTTGATGTTGTTCTGGATGGGAGAGAGATGAGGGGTAGTGACCGTAAGCTCTCACCGCTGCTGCTGTGCTGTGCTGAGCTGTGCTGCGCTGGTTTTGAATGGCGTCTCTGTAAAAGTGTGTGTCTGTGCGGCTCCGGTGTGATAGTAACCGTATCACACCGCGTTCGGAGCCGAACCCCACGCCACCCACATAAATTACCGGGGGCTGGAGGCCTCGCCGGCCCCAGCACTGCCACCCTCTCCCTCCATCAGCGCCACCACCATCTCCACCTCAACCTCCAGCGCTTATGATTCACACTTGAGCAAACTCATTTCAGCCCTATTAGAGTGCTCGCGAACACTAATATTGACATTGATGAAAGTGCCAATTACCACCCCGGTCTGTTTCTTCAAGGAGAGATGGAGAGAGTGAAGGAAAAGAGAGAGGGAGCAAGAGAAAGAGAGAGAGAGAGAGAGAGAGAGGCGAGAGATGGAGAAAGAGGGTGGTCATGGTATTGCATGTCTGGATTTAAATTGTTAAGTGTGTGGGTGAGTTGTGTGGTTAGCCAAGAGGGATTGTGCGTGACTGCATGTGTAGGTGTATCTGTGTTGGTTTGTGCATTGCATACATGTGTAAGTGTGTGTGTGGGTGTGTGTGTGTGGGTGTGTAAGTGTGTGTGCGGGCACCGATGTTTGAGTAATGTGTGGTAAGATGACAAACGGAGCTAATGAGAGCTGAATGCCAGCACCACTGCAGTGGGTTTATTTACACAAGCTCAGTGATCTGTTATTCTAGCAGCTCACACACACACACACACACACACACACACAGTATGCCTACTTAACACACATACACTCATACACAGATGATGCCAGTGAAGAAGTGGCAAGGGAGCCTTTGGCCAGTTATGGCAGTCGATGCCAGCAGTCTCCCCCAGTTGACCTTAGCTTGTTGTTACACACACACACACACACACACACACACACACACACACACACACAAGTAGAACCAAGAAGGTTTGTTTTCAGCCAGGAAATTGCTCTGAGATTAGATTACCACTAGTAAGAGCACACACATAATACTCTCTCTTCTGAGCCCAAACACACACACACACACACACACACACACACACACACACACACACACACACACACACTCTTACTCTCACTCTCTCTTTCTCTCACTCTGTCTCTCACATGTACACAGAAACACACATGCGCACACTTAAAGTCCACTCCTAGATTAGATTACAGGTAAAGGCCTTACTAGTGAGATTAAACAGGACCTGTTGATTGGGGACGGGGTGGAATGTTGCTAGTAATGAGAGAGGGAGAGAGAGAGTGTGTGTGTGTGTGTGTGTGTGTGTGTGTGTCCATATGCCAGTAGCCACGGCCATGTGCTACCTATTAGTAAGCTAGTGTTGTTGTTATTGTTCAGCACGGTGATGTGATGTGTGGTTTATGTTGGACATTAGCGTGACCGAGACGGACTTGGGAGCGCTGAGGTGAGGAGGTGACCGGCAGGACGAGAGGGAGAGTTGAGGGGAGGAGGAGGAGGAGAAGAATGAGAGGAAAAAGTAGAACGGTCGCTCAAAGGTCAACGTCTTCAAGTTTGATTGATGTGAACTTAAGTAATGAATGAGAAACAGAAAGACGTGCGTGTGTGTGCGTGTGTGTGTGTGTGTGTGTGTGTGTTTGACAGTTTGCAGTCACTGACTGGGTGACCTGAGCCTGTAGTTGAAGTTGTGTTGTAAGCCCCCTGGGGACCCTTCTCTGCCTGGGAGGAGAGTGTGGTCATGAAGTGGCGCATTGCCCCCCCTACTGTCCACAGCTCCTGTGTGAACTGGCCGCAGCGGCCGCTGGTCATGAGGAATTCTATGAGAGTATTCTGATGTATGCATTTGATCACTACTTGGAGGAGAAATGAATAACTGACATTATCCTTCAGCTCCTTAAAATGTATGATGTTTCCTGTCCACTTTAAGGCACTTAAACAACAGTCCTGTTGTTTTGATTTAATTACTGTTGATGTGGTTGAATAGGAAGGACAGAAGACCATTTAGAGTGCAATATACGACTGGTGTGTGGCTGCTTCTCTCTATTCTCTCCATCCTCTATTGTCTCTTCCCCTCTCTTCTTTTTTTTCCATCCTTTCTTTCCTCTCCCTCCTCTCCTCTCCTCTTTTCTTCCCTCTCTTCTCCACCCAGCCTACCCCATCTCCACTCCTCTTCTGTGCCTCTGTTCTCTCCTCCTCTCCCTCACCCTCCCTGTTTTTGTTTTCTTCTCTTCTCATTTTCTCTCTCTCTTCTAATCGCTTCCTTCCCCTCTCAACCCTTCTCGTTTTCTCTTCCCCTCACTCACTCCTTTTCTCTCCTCTCTGCCCTCCTCTCCTCTACACTCTTTTTTTTCTTTTCGCCCCGGTCTATTTCTCTCTGGATGGCACTACCACGCTCCATCCACTTGTTTTTGGAAATTCGAGGGGGAAAGTCGCCGCAGCGGTCCGCAAACCTGAGGCGCGCGGGAGAGAATCAAGAGAAACGGAACGGAAAAAGACACAAAGCCACAAATCGCAAACGTCCCTTTGAAAATATTGGTTCCTTGAATATAGCGTGATTGGTCAAGGAAGGGTACACAATATGGGTTTTAGGTGGTGAAGGGGTACACGTGTGTGTGTGTGGTTTAGGTGTGTGTGTGTGTGTGTGTGTGTGTGTGTGTGTGTGTGTGTGTTTGTGCGTATGTGTGTGTGTGTGTGTGTGTGTGTGTGTGTGTGTGTGTGTGTGTGTGTGTGTGTGTGTGTGTGTGTGTGCGTGCGTGCGTGTATGTTTTATGTGAATGTAGTGGAATGAGTGTGTTCTTTCCAATAGATTGAAATCCAGGTCAGTGTGTGTGTGGTATGGATGACCTGAGTGTGCAC
>NC_063204.1:17633119-17645619 GCF_017589495.1 Alosa alosa
TGTGTGTGTGTGTGTGTTTTGTGTGGGTCACTGAGGGAGCGAGAGAGAGAAAGAGAATCGTACTTGCAGATGCCCTTTTGAAGGTTTTAGACAAAATCTGTGTGTATGCTAAAGCGATGGACTACGTCCATTTTGTGTTGTTTATCCTGGCACTAATTAGATGTGTATGCTGTATGTAGAGGGTAAATTTAGCACCATGTGGGAGGTGTTTGGTTTGAACCCAATCTGGACATCATCTTCTGTACACACACTTAAATAGAGCAAGAGTGAGAAAGTGTGTGTGTGTTGAATGTGTTTTGTGTGTTGTGTGTGTTGTGGTCAGTGTGGTGGATATTGCTCGAGGTTTTCTGGTGGAACTCTGATGACGAGTAGTGCATTGTGGGCCAGGTCTGTGAGAACACCCAGTCATATGCCCTGTTCTGTCGGATGACTTAAAGGGTCTGCCAGCTTCCCTGACGTCTGTGAGGGCCTTATTGCTCTGACCCCATAATGAGAGAGAGAGAGAGAGGAGAGTGGGTGGTGTGAAGTGGACTGGGTGTGCACCATGCCTGTGGTCAGGGCTTAAGGGCCACGGGTGGTGGTTCAATTTGCCTTCATTTGTCAGTGAAACTCTGGAGGGGAGCACGTTGACTTGGTCAGCAAACGTTTGGCACTCGGACATTGGAGCTGTGACACTGGCCTGTTGAGGATAGTTTTTACTGCACACTCTCTCATGGACACTTGGAAATGAGTGATGGCACACACACACACACACACACACACACACACACACACACACACAGTGTTTCCCACAGAATTGAATTCCATTTGTGGTGGTTGGTTTGCAGAATTAACTTGAATACAATAGTTTTTAACAAATTAACACAGCGTGGTTGCTTTACATTACATTACATTACATTACATTACATTTAGCAGACACTTCTTGACCGAAGTGACTTACATATGTCAGCTATATTACAAGGGATCACATTGCCCCCGGAGCAACTTGGGGTTAAGTGCCTTGCTCAAGGGCACAACGGTGGAAGCCGGGAATTGAACCGACAACTTTCAGGCTACTGCACGCTAGCCCAGCTCCTTAACCACTACACTACCACCGCCCAGATTTAAGCTGATGCTAACCAGATTTAAGCACAATTTAGTACAACCTGGAAAATCATTGTGTGATGGTCAATGTTGATATTGTGGTGGGCCGCCACAAATAAGTCAATGTATGGGAAACACTGCACACACACACACACACACACACCCCTGTGTTTATGATGGCAAAGTCTGTGTAGTTAGTGTGCAGGTCTGTGGTGCATGGCGTGTGAAATTGGTCGTGATGTGAACTTCAACTGGCAATTTCATACAATCAGCCCTGATGTCTAGACGTCCTCATCTCCTACAGAGTTGGCTGCTCTCTATCGTTTCCTCTACCCCTTCTCCTTCTCCTCTCTCTCTCTCTCTCTCTCTCTCTCTCTCTCTCTCTCTGTCTCTCTTGCACTCTTCATCTCTAGTTCTCTTCTCCCCTTTCCTCTCCCTCTCATGTAGTTAACATGCTCCATCTCCCTCTTTCCCCCCCACCCTCTCTCTCCCTCTCCCTCCCTCTCTCTCCCTCCCTCTCTCTCCCTTTCTCTCCCTCTCTCTTTCTGTCTCTCCCTCTCCCTCTCTTTCTTTCTGACGTGCCCTTTAGTGTAATTGTGATTAGAGCGACTCACGTTTGGTAGCGCTGATTAATTGGTATAATTTTTCAGACCATGACATCATGGCACATTATAGGGAGCCCTCAGCAATGGAACCCCACAATTTGAAAGGGGTTCGGCTTTGCACCCTGCCTGCACCCCACACTCTCCACTGGTCTACTTTCCTCTCATCTCTTCTCTTCTCCTTTCCCTCTTCTGTTCTCTTATTTCTTCTTCTCTTCTATTCTTTTCTCCTCTCGTCTCCTCTCCTCTCCTCTCCTCTATTCTCTTCTCCTTTTGTTTTCTCTCCTCTCCTCTCCTTCTTTCCCCTCCTCTGCTCACATCTTCATCCAGCCAGAGCCTGGAGAATAAAGGCAGATTTATTAGAGGGGTGTAGAGGGGTAGGGGGAGTGATTGGGTTTGGATGGAGGCACACACACATGTTGGAGAGGACCGAAAGAGAGAGGGAGAAACAGAGCGAGCCAGTGCTGTACTTTTATTGAAGGAATGTGTCACTTTGGATAAGATTGCGGCACTCAGACACTGTGTGCATGAGTGTGTGTATGTGTGTGTGTGTGTCTGCATGTGTAGCAAAAGAGAGTGTGTTTAATATTATGGTGATAAGACTCAAAGTGGTGCTGACATATTGGGCGCTTTCAGAAGAAATTATGTGCATTTGTTTCTGTGGTTTATAAAACCATGCAATCTAGTACTTGTAGTCACTATTATTTGCAAGTTATTGAATTATAAGATAGATAGATATACAGTATAGATATTGAAGAGGTACCTACAGTACCTACACTTCCAGTGTTGAACACACACACACACACACACACACACACACACACACACACACACACACACACACACACACACACACACACACACACACACACACACACACACACACACACACACACACACACACACACACACTTGCAATTTCATCACTGTTTACAAGAACCCAGAGGCTACTTTCCAGGCCCACATCTGCTGTACTGGCATCATCCTTCAGCTCCTTAGACAGAAAGAAAAAGAGGGATGAAGAGGGAGGGAGGGAGAGGAGTGAAGAGAGAGGGGGACTTTTAAAGTCTTAAGAGAATGATAGATTAGTTTTAAATTAGGGAGTGGACAGAAATAGAGCTCTCTGTGTTTCCCATTCAGAGACGACTTAACCTGCCATGCCGTCCACATAACCATCATGCATCTGTCCACTGCCAGAGCGAATGACGGGAGTATCAACGTCAGGCATCTTTCGTGCCGATCAAACCTTTCATTCTCTCTCTCTCTTTCTCTCTCTCTCTTTTTCTCTGTTGATTCTTGAAGGCCTGGTTTTCTCCATTAGCCGCAGTGCCAGGGCTGGAAAAGCACTCATGGGCACAGAGATGGGCACTCAGTGAACCATGCCAGTCTTTGCCATCTCACGCCAACTTCAGCCAATCCAGGCGCTGCTGCTAGCGCCTGGCCATCAGCCTTCCCCTATACCGCACAACACCGAACCATCAAGCCCACCCTGTCAGCATGCCACCCGGCTTGCCAAGCACCATCACTCTTGCCACCATGCTGCCACCCCTGGGCATCCTACCTGGCACTGTCCCCCTTCGCCATCTCTCACACGGTACGGTGGTAGTGGTGGCGGCAGCGGCACAGCATTCCACCGGAGTTCTGCTCCTCGGATTAGTCGAGCAGAGCCGCTCAGTTCTCCTCCAAGTCCCCGTGGAATTCCCAGTCTGTTTATAGCCCATCCGGCTCCCTGCTGCTCGCTCTCCCAACAATCCTGCCTCTGTCTCCTGAGCTCCAGCAGTCTCACCCAGGGTCTGAAACGCATCCTGGACCCAGCGGAGAGAGAAGAAGAAAGGTGCATCATGGGAGCTTCTGGGGGTGTTCGGATCTGAGGCTCACCACTCTGGTGAAAGACGCTTTCAACAAGGGTCTAAAAAAATATGTACAAATGTTATCCAATTTTGCTATTTCTGTCATCTAAATCCAAAGCGACAAATTCCATCAAGAGAAGTCCAGCACTGGTTATTTCTGTCCCTTGCTTGACCTCTCTCATTCTGTCAGAAAGGCTGAAGGGTCATTCACAGACCAAAAAGTTATTCAACTTGGGCGGAAACCAGTCAGAAGAGTTTGTCTGTTTGTGCACGTCCATCTCCAGTTACCTACTGTATGCGTGGATCTCTTAGAGCTAATGCTAATGCCTCACTCTTTGTCCTTCCATCCCCTATCTGCTTTGAGCAACAGTTCCATCTTGCGTATCTGTGGCAGACCTGACTGATAGAGTGATACAGTCATTAACTGTATGTATAACCGCATGGCAGTGTTGTATTTAAGGGAAAATAAATAAATAATCATTTATTGACCACACTCGTGTATTAACTCCAGTGCCCACTGCCCAATAGCCCATTAAATCAGAATCAGACCGTGCTGTAATCAGAGAGAAGAAGGAAGAAAGGAAATGCCTTCACGTGTATAGGCTGCCCCTGTGTATTAACCTCATAACTCAGACATTTTGCACAATCAATGTATAAACCTCGGTTAATCGGCGGGAAACTACGGTTGAGTGACTGACTTGTGGCGTTCTCACATTGGCCCACAGACAGCAAGAGTATCAGTCTCTCAAAACAGTCATTCTAATCAGAAGAACGAAGAGAACTCAAATTGAATGCCCCCCCTCTGTCCCCTCTCTTTCTGTTTCCCTCTCTCTCTCTCTCTCTCTCCATCTCTCCATCTCTCCATCTCTCCGTGAGGGATGATCGAGGGAAGTGGGGCTTAATTTGCCCATGTTTACGTTGGGCTTGAAGAATGGCACCATGGCCCTAATGTCATAGCATGGGATTAATGGAAGCGCAGATGAGATTAGAGCGCTGGCCCTGCCGCACACATGTTAGCGCTTTAGCCATAGAGCCGGCCGCTTAGCGCTAATGCATCATTAATTTGACGGTTTTACTTGGGGGCGCAGAGCCCTGCGTTCCAACACAGAGGTGGGTCTTACTGGCCAGCACTTAGCTGTCTGGTGCGGTGCGCACCTGTGTGTGTGTGTGTGTATGTGTGTGTGTGTGTGTGCATATGTTGTGTGCAGATTCTGCAGTTAGAGTCGCTAACAGGGTGGATTCAGATACTGTAGAACCTACAGTATGCTTACAAATGCATAAGCACACACACACACATATATACACGCACACGCACGCACACACACACACACATGGATGGAGGTGTTCCAAACTAGACAAGTGAAACTCCTCTTGTTGCAAAATGTGCTTATCCTGCACCCCAAAAGAAAATTGTTACGTTGGGTCCTTGAGAAGAAATCAGAACCACTATTTGGTGTTTATTCAGCGTGGATGACCACTAAGTGGGCCATGGCTCCTTGTGA
This sequence comes from Alosa alosa, assembly GCF_017589495.1. NCBI lineage: Eukaryota > Metazoa > Chordata > Actinopteri > Clupeiformes > Clupeidae > Alosa > Alosa alosa. The sequence goes on from NC_063204.1 coordinate 17,638,157, forward strand.
AAGGGAGCCCCACGCTGAGCTCACATCCTGTTTGTTTGAATGGTGGACGGTCAGAAAGACTGGAGTTTGTCATGTGGCTTAGACACATAGACATTGTGCACCTCTGCAGACAGGCACATAGGCACGCACACACACACACACACACACACACACACACACACAAAGCACATACAGTAGGCAAGTACAGTCCAAAATACAACAGCACATAGACCCACACCCAAACACCTTTGACCACACGGTCACTCACACAAGACAAGAAACACATTCACACACATGCCCATAACATATAGACATGCACACGCACAGATACAGAATTGTATCGCACACACTCTCATACACACTTATAACCATACACCAAGACACACACACACACACATACAGGTTCACGCGTCCACACCTTTCCATATCTGTTTTTCTTACAGCTCTGTTTCCTCTCCGGAGTGCACTCTCGTTCTCCTCACATTTCTGGCGTTCCCAGAGCTCACTCCAATTCACACACTGCTGTCTTTGTGCTGGACTTCAGGTTGTCCCATGTTGCCTGTTTCCCTTCCGTGTGTGTGTATGTGTGTGTGTGTGTGTGCGTGTGCGTGCGTTTGTGTGTGTGTGTGTGCGTGTGTGTGCGTGTGTGCATGTGCGCATATGTGTGAGAATGAGTTGTGACAGTCTAAAGTGCTGTTCTCTTGGTGGGATAATTTCAAGCCAAACACACTCCACACATGAAAGGCAGCTACTCCACAAACGTGTCATTGTCTGGAACCGGATGAGTGGAGTCTCACTTTCTCGCACACACACAAACACACACTGGCACACATCTGCTCATCTGTCACCAAGAGATATTTAGGACTAATACACTATTAATGCTTCACATTGAAATTACGTACACACATACACACCACTGTCTGGGGAGTATTTTTTGTACAATAAGGGTATACATTTCTGGCATCAGTGAAAATGGAGTTTCATCTTCCAGGGTTCTTTTTTTTGTCTCATTCCCATTCGGTCCCAGACATTCCTGGCCATTCCTAGTCATTGCTCACCGTATTCCCTGTCATGCCGAGCCATTCCCAGTCCCCAGCAGCCCCTCCCAGGAATTCTCAAATTATCAGTAATGAGCACCAATTTTCTTCTCTCCTGTAATACCTGTTAATGAGCGCTGAGTTCAGACGCGAGGTTACATAAGCACATGCCGGGTGTGTGTATGTGTGTGTAGCATTTCATTTGTGATGATCAGCAGTAATCTAATGAATCAGATAATTACACAGGCAGCAGGTTAGACAGAGGGCATGGTCATGTAGTGTATATATATCTCTCTCTTTCTTCTCTCTTTCTGTTCTCTCTCTCTCTCTCTCTCTCTCTCTGTCTCTGTCTCTGTTCTCTCTCTCTCTCTCTCTCTATCTCTCTCTCTCTGTCTCTGTTCTCTCTCTTAGTCATTATTGCCAGCTCTATCTGTGAGTTCCCCTGTCTCTTGTCTGACTTCTTCTCCTTTTCTCCTTCTCTCCATTATCTCTCCATCCTTTACCTCCACTCATCCGTCGGTCCACTCGCACCTCAGTGGCCCTCACTCATCAGGGAATCTCCTCATTACCTCTTCATTTTCTGTGATATTTTGTCACTCCTCCTCTTGTCTCTGTCACTCCATCAACCCATTTGCATCCTTTGACATGTCACACAACACAGATCCTCAAATCCCCAAAGCTGACACAAACATGTGTTTACTGCCACATTCTTGAGTATCTCCTGAGCCTCTCTGCTTTTTTAAACAGTCCTTTTGTAGGATAGTAATAGTAGTATCCCTACTATAAGGTGATGTGTAATATAATGGATAAAGTAATGTTTCTTGTGGAGTTGTGAAGCTGTTCAGAGCAGCATGCCTGAATGTATGTTAGTATGTTTGTTGAGGCGGGTGTTCTTGTGAGATTTCTGGCCTTAAATTGTCAGTTGATTTGAGGGCAGATCTGATGGCTCTGTGTGTGTGGTTCTCCCTCTCTTTTCAAAAGATTTCAAAAGAGATTTGTCTCTCTCTCTACTCTTTTCTTGACTTCTATTCTCCTCATTCCCAGATTTTTCCATGGACTACATCTGCTGAGCTGAGAGCGATCGCAGGAATGTGGTTCCCACTAAATTTGTGTTAGTTTCCCCAAGCTCTCCAGCAAAGTGTGCTTGTGTGTGTTTGTTTGTGTGTGTGTGTGTGTGTGTGTGTGTGTGTGTGTGTGTGTGTGTGTGTGTGTGTGTGTGTGCGTGCGTGCACGCGCTGTCACCGTTCACGCTCTCTCACTGTTTAAGTGACTGTAGTGTCAAACACTGTGCTGCGTGGCGGCCGGGCCTGGGCTGTTTGTTTTCCTCTGCCTCCCTCCATCACCAGTGCTAAACTAATGTTTGTTAGAAATGACAGCGTCTCCCGGCGCACGGCCATGACCATGTTATGAGCGCCCGCCTCAGAACCAGCACCGGGTGTGTGAAAACAGAGACGTCTGCTTGTTTTTTCTGGCTGAGACGCACACACACATGCACACACACCTCAAACATGCCAGCCCACACACTCTGCCTTAGACCCCAGGTTCTGCCAGGCTAAGTTTGGGTACTATATCTCTGTGTGTACCCCATGTGTGTGCCCTATATGTATAAATGCATATGTATGTTCCATACATATATATATATATATATGTGTGTGTGTGAATATGATATGTGTTTGTTGATGTATTTTTGTGTGTTTATTTAGATGTCTGTCTGTCCTCTTAAGTTTGTTCATTGTCGCCCTGAATTTTTTAGAATGGGTTTCTCGGAAAGATACAAGCCTGTGACTGTGACTCAGATAGACTGTGTTTACGTACCTATGGGGTGTGTTCGAAACGGGTAAAGTTGCTGCCTTTTAAGATATCTAACTGGGGAGCAAGGCAGCAAGTGCGGTTCAAAACCGAAAACACAAATTCTGCTGCCTTTTAAGATATCTTAGAATTTCCAAATAACGGTCATTTTTGGAGGCAGCATCGATGGACACTTCATGCTCCCTCCTACCCATAATCCTTTGGGGCAACGTCTGAAACAGCTGTGAAAGGTAAACAAACATGGCGGATGACATCGGTAATGGCTGCTGAATCTGATTAAAATGTCATTTGTGTGACCTTATTTTGCTTAGATTTGTAGATTAGAGATAAGAAATAAACAATTTAGTATCTGATTATGCCATTGTTGTAACCATTAATAGCGTTTGGTCTGATATATCTGCCGGCCGTAAAACGAATTTATACCGTTAGCCTGCTAGCTTACGTAATCTAATTTAGTTAACGTCAGGCCTTTGCTAACGTCATACCGTAGTGTTAACCAAAGATTCTAGAGTGCTACGCTCGTTTTTAAAAGATTCATTTAATCCAAAGTCACGTCTAGTGAGACAGCTCTCTATGTAGGGAGGGAGGCAGTAGGCAGCTGTCTCCCGTTTCGAACACACCCATGGTCTGTGTTTACAGTATTGTGTGTGTGTGTGTGTGTTTGTGTACTGTGTGTGATGTTTAATGCTCAACTCTTGCTTATAGGCAGGTACATGTGTACACACACACACACACACACACACACACACACACACACACACACACACACACACACACATATTCTTTTCCCTCCCTCTTCCCTCCTCCATCCCTCATTAGAGAGAGTGAATATGTGAAGTGTGAGTCGTTTGTCAACGCCTAGTTAAAGCCGTGCGCGCGTGTGTGTGTGCGCGTATGCGTGTGTGTAGGGCCAGAGTAATGGCCTGATAGAGTTGGTTGCAGCTCCAGGTCTCAAAGCACCGGTGCACAGATTAAGCTATCGTCTCTTGGCCAGGCCTATAATAACAATCAGAAGCATTTATGTGTTGGTTGGTGTGTGCATACTGTGCGTGCGTGCGTGCGTGCGTGTGTGTGTGTGTGTGTGTGTGTGTGTGTGTGTGTGTGTGTGTGTGTGTGTGTGTGTGTGTGTGTGTGTGTGTGTGTGTGTGTGTGTGTGTCGGTCTCAACATATGGAGCCCATCACCACAGCGACCCGCCGCCCTGGATCCCCTTACTGATGAGTAATTGGCCGGCTGTGTCCATTCCACCACTAGCAACCCCCCTCCAAACACACACACACACACACACACACACACACACACACACACACACACACACACTTACACTTACTGACTTTCTCTTTTTCTCTCTCTTTCTTTTTCTAACGTATGATTTCTTTTGGGAGTCTCTTTTTTTAAGTGCTGGCTATTTTTAGTGGTCTTTATTAGAAGTCTCAGTTGTAGAAAACTAAGGAAAGAAAAGAAAATCTAAAATAAATGGTGTCTCCTTTCCTGTGTGTGTGTGTGTGTGTGTGTGTGTGTGTGTGTGTGTGTGTGTGTGTGTGTGTGTGTGTGTGTGTGTGTGTGTGTGTGTGTGTGTGTGTGTGTGTGTGTGTGTGTGTGTGTGTGTGTGTTTGTCTGTCTGTCTGTTTTTGTTCATGGGTTGAATGTGAGTTAGGGTTTTTTACACACTTGTGAGTGATTTGTGTGTCCTTGTTTATGTCTGTGTTTTTTTTTTTCTACATGCTAGTGTGTGAGTGTATGTCTTTGCATATGTTTAAATTGGGGTGATTGTGTGTGTGTGTGTGTGTGTGTGTGTGTGTGTGTGTGTGTGTGTGTGTGTGGTGTGTGTGTGTGTGTGTGTGTGTGTGTGTGTGTGTGTGTTGAGCGGTAATCACCTTTATATGGTGTCATCCAGCGTGGCTGATTAAGCTGCTGTTGATTGTTGCCCATCCATCATTGGAGTGACTCAGTGGCTCCCCTACACTACATACACACACACACAAACACACACACATGCACATAGACACACTACACTCACAAATGCACACACACACACACTCAGGGACCACTACAAGCCCCTTATACACGCACAAACACTCAAACACACATGCATGAGCATACACACACACACACCACACGCACGCACGCACGCACGCATGCACGCACATGCACACACACACATACATACATACATACATACATACATACACACACACTCAGGGACCACTACAAGCCCCTTATACACACATAAACACATGCATGAACATACACACAATACATACTGTACACACATTATACACAATCAACTTAGAGCGTGTGTGTGTGTGTGTGTGTGTGTGTGTGTGTGTGTGTGTGTGTGTGTGTGTGTGTGTGTGTTAGGTGCTTGTGTTGTAAGTGTGTGTGTGTGTGTATATTAGGTGCTTGTAGTGTAGTGTTAAAGTGCCCCCAGCCTCTCCACTCCTCTCCACTGCTCCCCACAACCTACTCCTCCCGTACCATCATGGGGGCAGCCGTGGCCCACTGGTTAGCACTCTGGACTTGTAACCGGAGGGTTGCCTGTTCGAGCTCCGACCATTGGGAATGGCTGAAGTGCCCTTGAGCAAGGCACCTAACCCCTCAGTGCTCCCCGAGCGCTGCTGTTGTAGCAGGCAGCTCACTGCGCCGGGATTAGTGTGTGCTTCACCTCACTGTGTGTTCACTGTGTGCTGAGTGTGTTTCACTAATTCACAGATTGGGATAAATGCAGAGACCAAATTTCCCTCACAGGATCAAAAGAGTATATATACTTACTTTTTTGAGTATATATACTTACTATACTTATCATCTGCTGAACTCTACTCCAGCGGTTCTCCACTCTACACGCTCTGCACTCCAGTAGCCTCCTCTCCTAGCAATGCCCTCCTCTCCTAGAAATGCCCTCCTCTCCTAGAGATGCCCTCCTCTCCTAGAAATGCCCTCCTCTCCTAGAGATGCCCTCCTCTCCAAGCAATGCCCTCCTCTCCATAGCAATGCCCTCCTCTCCTAGAAATGCCCTCCTCTCCTAGAGATGCCCTCCTCTCCTAGAAATGCCCTCCTCTCCTAGAGATGCCCTCCTCTCCTAGAGATGCCCTCCTCTCCTAGCGATGCCCTCCTCTCCATAGCAATGCCCTCCTCTCCTAGAGATGCCCTCCTCTCCATAGCAATGCCCTCCTCTCCTAGAGATGCCCTCCTCTTCTAGCAATGCCCTCCTCTCCTAGAGATGCCCTTCTCTCCTAGAGATGCCCTCCTCTCCCTAGCAATGCCCTCCTGTCCTAGAGATGCCCTCCTCTCCTAGAGATGCCCTCCTCTCCTAGCAATGCCCTCCTCTCCCTAGCAATGCCCTCCTCTCCTAGAAATGCCCTCCTCTCCTAGAAATGCCCTCCTCTCCTAGAGATGCCCTCCTATCCCTAGCGATGCCCTCCTCTCCTAGCGATGCCCTCCTCTCCTAGAGATGCCCTCCTCTCCTAAGCGTGCCCTCCTCTCCTAGCTTGATGCCCTCCTCTCCCTGAGATGCCCTCCTCTCCTAGCGATGCCCTCCTCTCCCTAGCAATGCCCTCCTCTCCTAGAAATGCCCTCCTCTCCTAGAGATGCCCTCCTATCCCTAGCGATGCCCTCCTCTCCTAGAGATGCCCTCCTCTCCTAGCGATGCCCTCCTCTCCTAGCGATGCCCTCCTTTCCTAGCGATGCCCTCCTTCCCTCTGCTCTCCAGCTCCAGGGGCTCTCTTCCCCTGCACTTCAGCTGAAAGCATACATGCCCTTTTGGCAGCTCTGATTAGTCTATTTGTTTTTAGGCCTGTGTGTGTATGTAAACTGTGTGTGTGTTATTTTGGCCTTTGAGTGTGTGTCCTACCCTCCTTCCTCCATCGCGTTTTCTGCCTCTCTCACTTGCTCTTGCCTTTCCTCCCTCTCTCTTTCCTTCTCTCTCTCTCTCTCTCTCTCTCTCTCTCTCTCTCTCTCTCTCTCTCTCTCTCTCTCTCTCTCTCTCTCTCTCTCTCTCTCTAGTGTTCAGCTGTTTTAACTCATTCTGTTGTCTGAATCTGACCCCACGGCCCCGGCGCTGACAGACCAGTGGCCTCCTGAGGGGAAAGTAGCCAATCCGCTCTCACCTGCCGACTGGCTTAGGTTACATAATTGGCGGCTAATTATTCGATTAACAGGAAATACCCATGTCCTAGGGCCTCGCGTCATCCACGGAGCACGGACCTGCGCTTCCCATCATGCCATTGGGCCATCACCGCCGAGGCCTTGAGGAAGCGACAGGGAAAACAGTTAGTGTCGTTAGCGCTAGCCGCTCGCCGTGACCGGTGCAGGAAAACACTGAGGCGTCAGCGGCATAATTGTCCCTGTCGCCCTTCCGTGGGACGCCGGACAGAAAGCAGAGATCTCTGCGAGACGCATGACTCACTGCGAGGGCCGCGAGGGGGTCAGGACAAGACACCCGAACAGTGCCAGGGTGCCCGCTGTCGCCACGGCAGACACAAACCAGGAGCCGAGAGGGCCACGGATGCAGACGAAGAAAAACATGATTCACTTGGTCACTGCACAACCAATAGCCAATAGCCGCCGCAGCCTGAAATGCCATTAAACACCTTCGCCTCTGATCCAGCGCACTGCAGTTTAATTTCCCTGATTTCAGCAG
>NC_063204.1:17653119-17658119 GCF_017589495.1 Alosa alosa
CAGAACTAAAGACGCGTACACACACACATGCACACACACACACACACACACACACACACACACACACACACACACACACACACACACAACTCTTCTTTCTTTTTTCTTTTCTTTCTTCATTTTTGTTTCTCTCAATTTTGACTCTAACTTTCCCCATGTTCCCTTTTAGCTCTCTCCGTCTTTCCCTCTTCCCCTCTCCCGCCCTCTCTCCATCTCCCCCTCTTCCCCTCTCCCTCCCTCTCTCCATCTCTCCCTCTTTCCCTCTCCCTCCCTCTCTCCGTCTCTCCCTCTTTCCCTCTCCCTCCCTCTGTCTCGCTCATCTCTTTCCCCCTTTCTTTCCCCCTTTTCTTTCCAACCATCACATCACACCATCTCACTCCCCATGCCCACTTCCCCAGAAGCTCCGTCTTGTTTAGTGTTGTCAGATCGGCACACACAAGGGGAGCTTGAGTAGGCGTCTGCCACCGCAGTCAGCTCGGCATCCTTAACATAGGAACAAGATGGCAGATAGCAGATCAGAGCAGCTCGGGTTTCTTCCCTCAACTCTCTCTCTCTCTCTCTCTCTCTCTATCCCTCTCTCTCTGCGAAGGAGTCAAACCCACCGCCAGTTCTGCCGGTCTCCCTCATGATCGAGGCCGACGGCTGTTATGTCTGCTGCATCGCCCCCGGGTGTAGCCACGCGTTTGTGGGAAATGGTGTGTGTGTGTGTGTGTGTGTGTGTGTGTGTGTGTGTGTGTGTGTGTGTGTGTGTGTGTGTGTGTGTGTGTGTGTGTGTGTGTGTGTGTGTGTGTGTGTGTGTGTGTGTGTGTGTGTGTGTGTGTGTGTGTGTGTGTGTGTGTGTGTGTGTGTACTGCTGTGGAAATGCTGTTGTTTCTCTCGCGTGTGTTTTGATTGAACCCCTGTTAGGAGGAATCAAGACCACATGAGGAAGAGGAAGCACTCTTTAAGTGGTTCCAAATGTTGCCCTGTCACTTCCCTCTTTCTCTCTTTCTCTCTCTTACATACACACACTCTTCCTTTCTTCCTATTCATCCCTCACTCATGCTCATTCTCTCTCTCTATTCACATTCAGTTCTTCCCTTTCTGTTCTCTTCGTTTGCTCCTCCTCTTCAAGTTCTCTATCTATCTCTCCTTTCATGTCTACCTCTCCCTCGTTCATCTGTCTCCCTCACTTCATATACCTGTCTTCCTCTCTGTCTGTCTCTCCTAATTCATCTGCATTCACTCACTATTACTGCTTTTCACCCTTGTGTGTGTGTGTGTGTGTGTGTGTGCGTGCGTGCGTTTGTGTGTGAGTGCTCCTATTCATTCGGGTACACAGTTGGTAAGTGTGTCAGGCACTATGATCATGTGTACACCAGCACAGTTCCAGCGAGGTGTCACACCCTCTGCTCTAGCGCACCAAGCCATCTGTAGAGATGTAAACGTTTTTGTTGTGTTTGAGATGTGAATTTAATGGTTTGTTTCCCCCTCCCCCTCCCCCTATTTTGCTTTGCTTTTCTAAGACGATGAGGCCCTTGAATGTGGTATGTATTTCTCTGTTGTCTCTGTGTGACATTTACTGGTTGTTTAATTTCACCCCTGATCCCTCTCTCTCGCTCACTCTCACTCTCAGTAACTCCTATTCATCCCTAACTCTTGCGTTGCTGTGTTATTTCCCCCCTGGCTTGTCCCAGCGGAGGAGACTGAAGGTACTGGCCCTCATCTTGCCCCCATTTTAACCCCTCACCCATCCGCTCTCACTGGCTGGGGCTGGGAGGCTGTTGGCTGCGGAGGGAGCCTGTGTGTGTGTGTGTGTGTGTGTGTGTGTGATAGAGAGGAAGGAAGTATGTCTGAATGTATGCAGTCATGTTTGCGATTTGTGTGTGTGCGGGTATGAGAAAAAAGTAGCCTATGTGTGAAAGCATTTATCCCAAAAATGTGTGTGCTTGCTTGTTAGAAATACTGTGTGTGTGTCTGTGCTTGTGTGTATGTGTATACTGTATGTGTGTGTGTGTGTTTAATGCAACAGTCTTAGCCAATGAGGGCATGGCCGATTAGTGTGCGTTTGAGCATAACCGTGAAACGTACCGTAGCATAGCATAAAATAGCATGTGGGTTTACATCGGGTGAAGGGTCACGCTTCCCCCCTACCTGGCCTAATGGCTTCCCAGGGTTAGCCAGATGCTAACATCTTAGACATGCACATTCCTAAACCCCTCACCATCTCATTTAGTGACTATATAATATGACTGGAATTTTTGATCACATTAATTCAAGATAACCTGTACTATGCATAAGGCATAGATAAAGATGTATGAGGAAACTGAGGTCTCATTGCATACTGGTCTCAGAGTTTCTCCATACTGCTTTTATCATGGCCTACATGTTATGCATAGCATTTACATACTTGATGTTTAAATCTGATCAACATATACAGGAGAATGGGTGAGTAGTTTCATAGGCCAGACTCAAGTTTGAGCAGTTTTTCAGAAACGTGCTTTAATCATAACTTATGCTTTCATTTGTGAACGTCATCCTGGAAAAAAAAAAAAAAAAAAAACAAAATATTGTTGTACACTGAGAATTTATGTTCTTTAAAATGCTTTAATGCTTTTATTACAGACTAGACAGGTCCCGATACTTTTACAGTAGCAGCTGTGCTGGGTTTCCGTTCCCATGTCCAGTGTGCAGTCAGTCACTGTCCCCTCTGGTCTCTGCCAGTGTTCAGAGGGGTCACCCTGCAGAAAAGACGAAAATTACAGAGCCCACAGTGGTCGGACTGCCTTTTGTGTTCCCACGTAGCTCAACCTGTGATCATTTGGTAGTTAGTGTGGTGGTGTGCTGTGTTTGTGATTGCAAACTGATTGGTCTGTGTGGAGTTGTGTATATGTGGTCAGTGTAGAGTGTGTGTGTGTGTGTGTGTGTGTGTGTGTCCAAGGGTGTGTCTGGTTGTGCTTGTGTGCTAAAAGATTAGATAATTGCACAGTTGTTCAGAAGTCTAATTTTACAAGCTCACTTTCTGTTGTTCTTTTGGACTCTTGAACTGTTTTTTCCCTCCTTTTGTCATTGTCCCTCTTGGTCTCTTTCTCTCTGTCTCTTTCTCTCTCTGTCTCTTTCTCTTTCTGTCTCTTTCTCTCTCTGTCTCTTTCTCTCTTTCTTTCTCTCTTTTTCTCTGTCTCATATTTTCAGAGGACTCTGATTCTGGTTCTAATTTAAGTGGACAGAACATAGGTGAGACTCTCCACTCTCCTCTCTGTCAGACCTCACTGTCTTCCATACCAGTTGTCTGTGCCTATAGACAGATGTGTGTGTGTGTGTGTGTGTGTGTGTGTGTGTGTGTGTGTGTGTGTGTATGCACGCATATGCATAGGTGTTTCGTGTCTGAGCAAGAAACCGTTGTGTCATGTCCTCCGTAGTCTGTGCTGGACTGGGTGTTGCTCTTTTCTTCGCCCTACTTCTTTTGTCCATATTTCTTTCTCTCTCTCTCTCTCTCTCTCTCTCTCTCTCTCTCTTTCTCTTTCTCTTTCTCTTTCTCTCTCTCCCTCTCCCTCTCTCTCCCTCTTCCCACCATTCTGTTGGACTGAAGTGTACTCGTGGCTTGTCCAGAACGTCCTGTGGTTGCCATAGTGTCCAGTGCTGCTTCTGATCAGGATCCCTTGTGACAGGTCATGGGGTCTGATCGTTCATGTTCCCTGGTTAGCACCACAGTGTGTGATACGGAAAAAAAAACCCTTGTGTCTGACTGTGTCTGTCTGTTTAACTATGGCATTTTTGTCTCTGTGTGTGTCCTCTTTTGACTGAGTACAACAACATGGGTCACTTTCACAACACACACACACATGCACTTTCACACACTCTCTCACACACACTCATGCATACTCACAGAATAATGAACACACAGTAATATGTCACACATGTATTCAGCTCTGTTGTGTTGCTTAATGGCTAATGTAAACATGCATATCCTTGCCCTTACAGAGTGAGCACCTCTTCAGATGACATGCAAGTGACTGCTTACAGTTACCAAAGCACAAATGCCTTCCAACTTGTTCTGGTTTAGTGACTGCTCTGTCCCACGCTACAGTTGTGCGTGTGTGTGTGTGCGTGTGTGTGTTTGCGTGTGTGTGCGTGTGTGTGCGTGTGTGTGTGTGTGTGTGTGTGTGTGTGTGTGTGTTCAACATGCTGGCATCAGCGTCCCTCTCCATAAATAGCGCTCTGTGAATGTGGGACAAGCTGAAGTCACACACGCAGGGATGTCTCGAGGCTTTGCTCCCCGGCCCTGGTGTTGTGGCGCGCGGTGCCGCCGTTGATGTGGTCTCCAGCGAGACCCGAGACCGGTTCTGGTGGTGCCCGCGGGCCGGGCAGGGCTCAGCTGGGCTCGGCCGCTCCACTGTGTGTGCGGGGAGTTGTTATTACCGCCGCGGCACCACCGGCAAATCATAAGTTGTAAGCCCCATTGCCACACCGCAGACTACACGGCCTGCGCTCTTCAGACGCGCTCTGGTCTGCTTTCTTTCCCTCGCTCTCTCTCTCTCTCTCTCTCCCGCTGTCTGTTCTGTCACTCTGTTCACTTCTGTTTTTATTTCCTTTTCTTTCAATCTCTGTGTCTCTGCTAAACATCTTTATTTTTCCATCCTTTTCTCTGTTTTTCTTTCCCTTTATCTCTCTTTGCTTTGGTCTTTCAGGTTCTCTTTCTCCTCATTCCCCTCTCTTTCTAGCCTTCCATCTGTCTCCCTCTCTCTCTCACTCTCTTCCTCCCTCCCTCTCTCTCTCTGTGTCAGTCTGTTTGTGTAGGTGTTTGGGCAGCACACTGCTGCAGTCATGTGTAGCCTGCGCCTCTGGCTTGTGTTTTGTTCTGTGTTGTTGGACTCTAGTGGGCTCTGGTGATTTCACGGACGGTCCAGTGCTCGTCCCAGTGTATAAATATGAGCCTCTGAGTCAGTGAGCCCTGCCACACGCAATCAAGGCTGACCACTCTAGAAACACAAACCTTTACAACACACACTCACCATCTCGCT
>NC_063204.1:17665619-17670619 GCF_017589495.1 Alosa alosa
CGCCGTGGAAAGTATTAAAGGGGATTGGATCAGGTTCTGTTCTCCCCCTCTCCTCACCTCTCCTATTACCCCCCTTCCTCTTTTTTCTCTTCACCCCACAGCTCTGCAGCTGCCTTCATCTTCTCTTGGGCATCTTGCATCATTCTCCTTTGTGTGTGTGTGTGTGTGTGTATGTGTGTTTTTTTTTTTTTTGAAGGGCGTATATTAATTGCCATTCCTCTAAGTAGAACGATCTGGAAATAAGACCACTGCTTTTCCATAAAGTCTGTACATTAGATGACTTGATTGGCTTTGATCTACAGGTTACGCCGGGTCCGCATTTGTTTTGAATGTGCAACATTGAATTTGGGGGGGGGGGCACAGTTTAACCTGCTAATTCTGCCTGTCACTCAAACCATGCGAAAGCCAGAATCCTTTCCTGGACCTGCTGGCCCAGAGTGCATCTACAACATCAAGTAGCAGAACAAACCCATCATGCAATACCACTGCTCGCAGACTGACCCCAGACCTGAAAAAGATCGTAAATCAAACATTGTATACCGATGACTTCCAACTGTTCGAATGAAAGTAGCGGGGAAGGGAAACTCGGGGCAGAGAGAAAACTGAAGGGGAGAGAACGGGGAGATTGAAAAATCATCGTCCAGCAGCTTTTTCGATCGGACAGGCATGAAGGTGCTGGCAGGGGCCCGCGCCTCGCGTAGCGACGGAGTTTGTGGAAAAGCATGGTTTTCATACAGCCTGAGCATCTCCGCTCGCTGTCTGACCTCTGTGCGGAGAGAGAGAGAGAGAGAGAGAGAGAGAGAGAGAGAGAGAGAGAGAGATATAGAGAAGAGACTGACAGACAGACAGACTGACTGACAGACATGAAGAGAGAGACAGCGAGAGATGGTAGGGGTCAGTGCTTTGAGAAGCTCCACTGATGGACAGAAGGGGAGATAGATCACATTTCTGAAGTGCCGCACGAGTGAAACTGAAGCAGGTATGCCTGGGGAAGGGGCTGCCTCGAGACTGGATCTGCACCAGTTTCGGCCCTAAACAGAGTAACTGTAGAAGAAATGGCAGATTTAAAGGATTTGATTAACCCTGGGATGAGGGTAGAGGTTTGGGTTTTATCATCAGTAGGTCCTGGATAAAACCCAGTGAGGAAGCTGATGGCTAGTCTTGTTTTCATACCTGACAAGCTTTTGACCAGTGTGTTTCTCCTTACTGCCTCTCTGCTGTGGTTTTCTGTTATATTACATTTTAATTTCACTCGCTCTGATCTGGAACTGCATGGTGGAACTTAAGCCCAGAGGGGCTGGCTTGTATTCTGTGTGTGAAGCAATGCATATACTGTACCAAACCAAACCTCTTCTCTATGGATAATCTGTCCAAGACTTGCTATGTGGTGATGTGTGTGTGCATACATTACCTTTTTGTGAAAGGTATTTTTTTTGTCTTTCCACAGTTTGAAGTCTGGGGTGAAGTCACGGGTAGATGAATCCTGAGAGAAATATTCCTGTTTTATTAAAAAAAAAGTCCTTTGATAAAGACCATCGTAAAGTACACAACAAAATTAAATCACCTCTAACACAGAACCAACACACTCACCATCACATATCCTCTCTGTGTTAACCGTGGGCTCATTTTGATGTTGATGTTGATGTCTGTGTGTGTGTGTGTGTGTGTGTGTGTGTGTGTGTGTGTGTGTGTGTGTGTGTGTGTGTGTGTCTAAAGTGGGCCTGAGGAGGAGTTTTCGGCTGAGCCGGAGGGATAAGAAGACAAACAAGTCCATGTACGAGTGCAAGAAGAGTGACCAGTACGACACGGCTGACGTGCCCACCTATGAGGAGGTAGCATCCTACCGCCGGCAGCATGGTGCCAGGCACAGACTCGTGGTGCTAGTCGGTAAGAGTGTGTTGGAGTACTGTGTGTGTGTGTGTGTTTGTGTGTTTGTGTTTAAGTACTGTGTGTGTGTGTGTGTGTGTGTGTATGTGTGTGGTCTTGAATGTCTCTGTGTGAATCCATGCATGTGTAGTTTAATCTCATGTGTGTGCGTATGTGATTGTGTGTGGGTGCCAGCTCTCATCTCAGTCCCAGCGAGTGTTCTCCACCCAAGGCCCTCCTCTGAGCGCTAACCCAGAAACGAGCTCCCGCCTTGGGACTCGCCAAATGCCTGGTCCCCACCAGGGCCGCCGGAGTCAACAGCCCCAGTCTGGGCCTTTAATTCATATTTAGTGCCTCTCCGTTTTACAGCGACCCGCTGCAATTTGGGCCCCCGTAACTCTTTTGCTCATTCTTTCCCCCCCAAAGAATAGTTAACACTTATTTTCAAGGGTGCGTCTTGTGTGAGTCGTCGTAGCCGCCGCCACAGCAGGCAGCATTTACAAAGTGCGAAAGTCTTGAAAAGAAATTAACGAAATTTATTTTCATTATTGTGAGGGGAGGAGGGGGGAATCAAATTGCCAAAGTATTGTGAAACTCGAGCGCCGCTGAGAAACGTGGAAACGTGCACCTCATGCATCTAAATCTCCGAGATCGATGACTCTAATAGAGCAGCAGACGAAGTGGAGCACAGGTTGTACAAACACAACATACCACACAGAGGAAAAAGAAAAGACGAAAGAGAGAGAGACCCCCCCCCCCTCGAGTCCAAACCCAGTACAGACGAGGGCACGTTGGCGGGGCTCGGGCCGAGCCAAAAAATCTGCGGCTTTTGATCAAGTTAATGGCGTCCTCCGCTGGAAGTCTGAAAAAACAAAACAAAAAAAAAACCCTCGATAAAGACGGCGGAGCTCGGGAAGGGTTTAACATGAAGAGGCAGGCCAAATCGCAGGCCCCAGCTGCAGATGGACATTGGCGCGCGCTCAACTCTCCAAATCAAAGTCCCCGCGTGGTAGATGAGAAACCGCTGAAATGCATTTAGTGAACCCGAAGCCAATTTAGCAGCGTGTCATTCAGACTCCATATCCCTTCCCTTCGCCTTTGGTCCTCTACCAACATCTTGTCCATGAGCCTCCATCAGTCACCCCCACGGAAAGTAATTACGGCGGCAGGGAACTTTCACTACATGTTCGTATATCATATGTACAGGATGTGTGTATGTGTGTTTTGGGGGGAAATAACTGTATGTGTGTGTGTGTGTCGCGCGCTTCTTTGCTTGGCCAAAGGTGAGGTTCAAGTCAGTGAACGTTCTCACTCTCTCCTCACGTTGTGGTAGTACCCCACAGCCTGGTGTAGCCAAGGCAGCCAATGTATGGACTTCATCATGCCTGTCGGTGCAGTGCCTGTGTGTGTGTGTGTGTGTGTGTGTGTGTGTGTGTGTGTATGTGTGTGTATATGCTCACACTCCTAATTAGCCTGCCTTGTTTCCTTGATGACATGTCACGATGCCCCCCACCTTCCTCATCTCTCCCGCACTCATTCTCATGCTCTCCTTCACTCTGTCCATCTCTCTCCACTAATGTAAATATTTTTAATTAACTCTCCTAATTTCGCTGGACAGCAGCGCCATGGTGTGTGTCACACCCTGGCCGGGCAGAGAGGGCCAAGGAGAGCTCTGCTTTATGTTGTTATTCCAGCGTCGTTGTTTTCACTTCTCTGCCAGGTTCTTCTTCTCTCTCTCTTTCTCTCACTCTCTCTCTCTCTCTCTCTCTCTCTCTCTATTTCTCTCTCTATTTCCTTCCTCCCTCTTTCTTTTTGCCTGTCCAGTGCTTTTGTTCACTCTCTCCAACACTTCTTCCAGGCCCTCAAAACATGGCAAGTTATCGTTGCTTGGCGGGCTTTAGCTTGGCCATCCCGCTGTTGACTTTTTTATATTTTTTTGCTTTTCAACGAAATGCATTCTTCTTCTTCTAAAATCCGTCGTGGACCTGCGTGAAGCTCTCACATGGCTAGACAGAGACCCCCCACCCACCCACCCACCCACACACACACACACCCCACCCCCGCTGCGGTGAGACCATCCCGGGCCAACAAAATGTCCCAGTCATCAAACCAGCCTTATCACCGCTGGCCTCCCCGCGATCGCTCCGTCTCAATCGCTTTCCCAGATGAATCAAGATCTTATCCTTCCTCCCGCTCCCCAGTATTAATCAAGTAGCTGCATTAATTCAATATGCATATGCACGCTCGAGAGGGCAGGCGGCCGCTGGTGTTTCTTGTCTAAATGGAAGCAGGCTCATCTAGCGGTCTGTTTATTTCCTCAAGACTCACGATAATGGCCCAGAGAACATTCCGTAATTCCAGCACTCTTACATGAGAACCCTCTGAGAGTTATTCTCCTTAATGGAGAGTTATTTGTACAGAGAAATCTTTTTGCGAGGATAAATTGAAGAGAAAAGGGTTAGGAAGGGAAGGGTTTTGAAGAATTGCTCGCAGTTTCTCTTGGCCAAAAACACTTCATAAGCTCAAAACTTAAAAAGTAAGTCAGACATTTGGTTTAAGGATTTCGCTTGATTGCACTCACCTGCTCTGTGCCAAGCGGAGGCCATACCCTCACACCTTAAGGCAGCCCAGGGTGGAAGGGTGATGGTCAGGGCAACAGCTGATGCTGTGAGGCGTGTGGCCCAGGTCTCACCCGTATCAGGGCCACGTCCGGTTCAGTCAGCTGCTGCCCACTGAGTCACTGTTCATTTCCTCCCCACTGCAAGCAGGCAAGCAGAGGCCAGGCGAGACCTGAACCCGAACACACTCCGAGCAGTTCACACCTTCAACCCAGATCCCCCAGGCAGGCCAGGCCTGACACACTCCTCGTCAGCTGTGTGTGTGTGTGTGTGTGTGTGTGTGTGTGTGTGTGTGTGTGTGTGTGCATGTGTGGGTGTGTATCGTGAGTAAGGCCTCCCACATGCAGGTGGCCCCTGTGGCCTTCAGCTTTAACTGCATCTGTCCGTGTCCAACACACACACACACACACACACACACACACACACACACACACACACACACACACACACACACACACACACATGCACACACACACACATACCTCACCTCTCTGCCTGGAAGCTATTAAGCAGTTG